>NT_165978.1:2755336-2796352 GCF_000143365.1 Chaetomium globosum CBS 148.51
AACCCACCAACTAACTTCCTCCTCTTCTCACACGAGGGCCTCAACCCGCGAACTGCTCATCGAAGCCTGCCGACGCAACAACACCGACCTCCTGACCGAAATCCTATCCACCCCGCCCCTCCTCAACAACGACGACGCGATCGCGACCGTCCTCAACCAAACGACCACCGTCCTCGGCAACCACCTGTACCACGAAGCCGCCGCACAGGGCAACTACGAGATCATCGACCTGCTGCTCGACCAGCCGGGCTTCGAATGCGACCCGATCAACCGGGCCGACGGCGACACGCCCTTGCACACGGCGGTGCGGTGGATCAACGGGGAGCCGGCGGGCCAGCGGGAGTTTGGCAACGCGCTGGTGGAGATGATGCTGGAGGCCGGGTCGAGCTCGCGGATCAAGAACCGCGGCGGGCTGACGCCGCTGCAGCTGGTGGATCCGCAGAATGAGGGGCTCAAGGAGGTGATTCGCAAGCATGAGTATGCGGCGCTGAATGCGGGGGATTTTGTCAGCGCGGATGAGGTGAAGGGGGGGAAGGGGTTGGTGGCGGCGGCGGCGGTGTCGTCATCGAGGCGGGAGAAGGAGGACGAGGAGGACGAGGATGCCGAGTTTAGTGGGAGTGATGACGAGGAGAGGGCAGAGTGGGAGCGCCGGAGGAAGGCCAAGAGGGGGTGAAGAGGAGGAGTGTGTATTTGGGGAGGCTGCTGGCTGGATAGGCGTGATATCAAATGATTTTAGCGCTGGGGGACACTGGGCGCCCGTTCTACGGTTGTTAGAGGCGAATAGACTTTGCTTGGTACAGACAGCTGAGTGATCTCCTTCCACCGTCTTGCGATCATGCGGCCAACATCTCTCTTTCCCAGTCGGTCAAAATGTGTGTCACGGGTGGATAACAAGTGATTCTTTTCTAGGGTATCTAAGGTCTATGCACAGGAGATCCCATCCCCAGTCAACACCCTCTCTCGGAGCAAGGTATCTCAACGTCCGATACTTACGCAAGTCTCAGAACACCGAACCGCCCACCACCGGCCATAACCACCCCAACAGCCACCACCCCCAAGCTCACCTTTCCCCTCGTCAACCCCCCACCACCCCTCCACCTCTTCTCCACATACCCCCAATCCCTCACCCTCCCCCACCCCTCGGCATCCAACCCGGCCCCTGCCCCAACCGACCTCACCTGCTCTCCAAACGCCCCCAAGATATCCGTACTCCTGCCGCGGGGACAGAAACGGACCTCCCAGCCGCCGCCGGCGGGCACGACAAAGGTGCTCGCGCGGTCGTCGTAGGCGAAGCTGTAGGCGTCTGGGCACACACGCTTGGCGCGCCGCGCATATGTGCTCGGCACGCACACACCGGGATCGTTGTAGGGCCCCGTGCAGCAGTCGGCGGCTTCGTGCGTCGCGCTGCAGGGGGAGAGGCACGGTTGGAAGGAGGGTCGCGGTGCCCAACTGCTGCTGTTACCGGCGCCGTCAGCTGGGTTAGAGAGAGCGTTGGGTCCGTCTGGCGCTGCTGCTCCTCCTGGGCCTGGTCCCGATCCTGGTTTGTTGTGCGGGGGGTATTGCTGGAGTTGGGATGGGCACCAGCTCTGGATTGTGTTGTTTGTCTCCACGGATTCGTATGGCATCGGGTAGGTGGTGTTGGTGTTGAGGGCGGAAAGGTCTGGAGAGGGGTGTAGGGATGTTGAGGATGACGGGGAGAGGTAACCCGCCGAGGCGATGCAGGCGCAATTGGTAAGGTTGGGCGGGATCCAGGTTGTGTTTGGGGCCGGGTGGTAGATTATGGCGAGGGGAAGGTTGTAGCCGTCGACTAGGGAGATGTCGTAGAAGGTTTGGTCGTTGAAGTCCCCGCCTTGGAGTGTGAATTCGGCGAGGGTGGTGGGGACTTGGCCCTGGGGGGATGGGTCAGCTCTACTAAGGGGCGTGTTTACTCCAGGAGAGACTTACCGCAAATTGGCAGTTCAGTTTCCCGAGGCAGTCCCCAGTCAGGCAAGCGGCCCCATGCCCGTTCACACCATTGAAGGTGCTCGGCCCGCTGCCATCACTGTTGAACGAGCAGTTTGTCCTCCCCTAGATCCGCCCTGCCCAGTCTGCGCTGACAAACATCCTCTTGCTACTACCTGGTGTTAACTTATAACCACCAGCTTCAGGCCCAATGCCGTTCTGGGTTACAATGCCCGGCCATATTGGTTCCCCGCAGCTGTTTACAACCGTTAGTTGGATCGGAGTGCGGTCGCTTAGTGACCCGGCTGTTGTGATGTTCGTCGAGTCCCCCGGGGTTGTCGATTTGGCCGATGTGCCCGCCACGTTGCCAGCGACCTTGTTCTACAAGCTAGTATCATCACCGGCTGTTGTTCTGGCGGTTCTGATACTGGCTGGCCCATTGCTACTCGAGGCGAAGTGAAAAGCGGCGGCTCGCCCAGTGAACAATGATAGTGAGAAGAGAAACCCCTTGGTGAGCCTATCAACCCGATATCGACGAGCCTTGTTCTTGTTCCGGCATGTCGGCTCGGGGTTGCCGTGTAACTCCTCAAGCCAGGTTGAGTGTGGCACGCTGGTTGGGTGCTCGGACATTCCGGAAATTTTTCTTCTGCTGAAATAGCTAATAGCTAGAAGTGCGTCGAAAATGGTACAGAACTGTTCGGGGACGGATGATGTGAGGTTCGACCTTCGATACCCAGGGCCCTAGGAAAGAATAGAGAAAGATATATTAACTACAGAATCATGAAGTTGAGTCAAAGAGTTAGGGGACCGAGAAATAGTGATTGGTGATGGAGGGCAATGAGAATAAACGAAGAATCCATTTTAGAAGTGTTGACATTTAGTCTAGGTATTTCGAGTTCTAGTGCTCCGTTGCCAACGATGGAAGGCTTGAATGCGTTACGGTAACCGGGTAGAGTTGCCATTTTACCTCGTTTCTCCACCGGCGACTCCTGCCAGATTTTCTTAGGGCGATCCAAGCCTGGAAACAACATTCGCTGGTGGTTTGCAGATAATGATGATGCAGGGACGATTGGATCCAGTCCCAAACCATGACCGTTCCTGGTAGGTTGGGATGGGACGAGGGGAAGGCTGCAGGTCCCAGCTTCCTGGACGGGATGGGCAGCAACGTCACCTTCATTTGTCGGACGCTGAAGGACAAAAATGGATGTTGCGGCGATGCTCAGGAACCAAATTGGCGTCAACTGCGTCAACTCAACGAACTAGATCTATCGATGTAACATCTTCAAGAGGCCGTTCGCCTTCCCTATCCCGCGATGGGAGTTGTGTTGCCTGAATCCGCGAGTCCGATACAGGATGGTTTGTGTTGGCCCGTTCCGTTTCCCCCGTTCGTAAAAAATTAACCTCCCCTTTTCCTTCCGTCCATCTCCATCCAAGGTGGCTTCAGGCCGAACAACCGGCAACAGTCCAACCGAACTCGGCATGGCGTTATATGTATGAGCCGCACATTTCCTGCTATGCGAAACACGCCCATTTTACTTCAAGAGGTATCACTGTGGAGATCCGATGCGGTGCGAAATAAAAAGCAGTAACTCCCGTCCGACGCGTCCGCCTGCATCTTTACCTGAACCGCGCCCTGCACCGGCCCATAACCTCGCCCTGGCAGACGAGCTCAGCGCTGAACTCGGAGCCATCCAGCGTGAGGTAAATGTCAAAGTATACACGGTAGAACGTGCCTTGGGGCGTGTCCATCCGCTCAAAGTCCTTCTCGAGGTTCTTGCGCGAGAGGTCTGATGTGAGCGTGACCACTTCCTTGATTCCTGTGGGGACTGTTAGGAACATGATCAACCAGACTGGATGGGCGGAGACTTACTCGGATCCTTGGTGTACTCGGGGCAGACGTCGTCGTCGCAAGCGTACAGAATATCCTCGTACATGAGGGTGGCGCCGGGTGCGACCTGCCGGAAGAAGGAGACCTTGACTGGTTCGCCAATCTTGACTTTTTGCCCCTTTTGGACGAAAATCTGGCGAGTGAACTTGCAACGGTCCTTGCCGTCGAGAGAGGGCACGCGGTACGCCTCGGGGTGGTAGCCCTCCTTAAAGGGTTGCAGGGTGGCCATGAGGTAATGACGACGGGCGACACGGTGCGTGATGACCCTCTCGGTAATACCGGCAGTGACGGCGCCCTTGACAATGGCAGCGACTGAGTCCATGGGGCGTACTACCTTGGACTGGAACTGCGGCGGGACGTGAAGCTTGATTTGCTGGAAAAGGTATTCTGACGCGCCGAAACCGCCGACGACGAGAATGTTTTGGAGGGTTCGGTTTTGTGCCTGGATAGCGATGATCTGGTTTCGGACAAGCTCCAAGATGCGGTTGACGACGGGCTCGAAGCACTGCAAGATCTCCTCGTTTGTGAAGGTCATGTATCCCTCTTCAATCCCAGCCTCGGGAAATTCGGCCTCGATACCGACATCCACAGCCCACTTCTGACCGTTATTCCGGAAGTCGGCCTTGATCCGGTTCTCGAAGTCCATGATGCACTTGGCATACACACGACCAGCGGTCTTGGAGCCGTCGGGCAACTTCATCTTCCGAATCTTGGTCCGCAGGATGTTGCTGAAATTCCGGTTCAGAGCAGTCGAACCGCACGAGTCACCAGAACCGGCCGTGCATTCGGCGACGGTAAAGGGGTTCTCGTCCTCGACTTCGTATGCGATCAAATCGACCGTACCGCCACCGCAATCGACGATGAGCACGGCGTCATGCACCTTCAGGTTTAGGAGACCGGTCTTGGAACAGAAGAGGGCGGCAGCCTCGGGCTCGCTGACCAGCGTCAGGCGGTTGTCGTTCTCGTCACGGAGGAAGCCGGCTTGAATGGCAGCGGCTCTGGTGGCAGCCTTGCCAGCATCGTTCCAAATGGCTGGCACAGTCAGGTAGTATCGGATATTCCTCTCCTCTCGGTTGAAAACCTCGCCCAGCGTCTTCTGGAGAGCCGCCCGCATCGCCTGACGCAGCTTGAAAAGGTAGTCGGCCGCCACATCAATCTCGGACTTTCCTGGTGGGAGAGGCGGGAGGTTGATGGGATCAATGTAAGTGTTGCCCGACAGCATCAGCTGGAGCTTGAACCATTCCACCTTTTGCACGCCCGGCTTCGGGTAGCCAGTCGGGGCGAGGGCATCGGCAATATCGGGACCCCAGCCAACGACTTTCTGGTATTGGTCATAGTAAAGCACGGTCGGGATCTAGGAGGAAGCGCTCCGTTAGCACTGCATGGTTGTGTGCCAGGACGTAGACCACCGCGCCCACTCACCTTTTGCTTTGTGTACGAGCCGGCGCCGGGCCACTCGGTAATAATATCTTCCTTGGCTTCGTTGTTGGTCGCAAACGCAAAGGCAACGCCGGAAAAGGTGGTACCCTAAACGATGGCGGCGGTTAGAATACGATATTCCTTATTGTGCCAACGGCAAACAAAAGGGAGACAATGGTTTTGCTCACAAAATCAATGCCGACAATCAACTGGGCCTTGCTCCGGCTGTTGCCCTCAACCTCGGCGGCGGTGTTGCGGCCGTAAGGAGCGATGGGTCCAGTCTGTTGGGGCGGCGCCGGCGGGGGGTAGCCAGTAGGGCCAGCGTATCCCGGAGGACCGCCAGGGACCGGCGGAGGGCCGCCACCTCCCATAACGGGGGGTGGATACCCGGCGACCGGAGGGGCCCCGGTGTTGATGGGCGGAGGACCTCCAATCATTTGCGACGGTGGGGTACGGGTTGGACCTTGGTTTGCGAGGGGACTGGTGCGGCCGATGGGGCCAGGAGGGCCAGGCGGGTAGTTTGCTGAGTAGCTAGGCGGTCGCGGACCAGCACCTGGATGATTCATTTGGAGGCTCGTCAGAGACGGGTTGGATGCACTCGACGGGACGAGACCCGCGCGCGAGGGGAACAAGGGCGGTATTTGAGGAGGACCCGGGGGCGGGGTCGGGCTCTGCAGCAGACTGGGGTTGGGACTGGCAGTCCCCTGGGGCTGGCTCGGGGCGCTCGATTTCCGTTTGAAACCAAAGCCTTTCAGGCGAGAGTTCAAAGAACTCATAAGGGAAAGGCCAGGTAAAAATTGGGGTATTAAAGGGAGAGCGGTCGGGTCAGGAGGGGGGGTAAGACCGAGGGGGAGGCTGTGGGCGGCGGCAGGCTGGGCAGCCCGAGAAAGAACTGGAGCAGCTGGATTGGGAAGGGAGGGGAAAATTAGCTGTCCTGGCGACTGGGGTAGGACTTCAGGTTGCAGTGGGTGGGTTTGCAGCCCGTCGAAGAGGGGCGGTCGCTGGGTCGGTGTGGGCGCGGCTCGCAGTGCTTGCTCGGGAAACGTGTAGCCGGTCCCATCAAAGGAGCTGTCGAGTCCCCAGCGGGTCTGTGGCTGAGATGGCTTTCCCTGCCTGCACACGGCGGGCCGACCAGAAATTGATGAGCGGCTTGTAAGGCTGAGCCTGTCAGGTCGTTGGCACTGCCAGCGCGGGGGGGCGCGGGGAACCTGGGACTCTTGAAATTACTGTGTAAAAGCAGGCCGATCGAGATGAGTTGATATCAGACTCAACGAAAAGAGCAGAGATGCAAAGCAATTAAAACAAGGACAAAACCACCTGGGGCCAGGAACCATGAAGCCCAACTTGAAGTACAAATTACAAGCTGCTGTACAGCGAAGCAGCTCAGAGCACGTTGTGCCTTCCTCGGGTCAGCGGTCCCCACTTACTTGCTGCAGGACACCCACGGGTTGCAGGACACAGTCCCGCCATACAGTACAATACGTAACATTTTGCTGATAGGTACGGAAAACTCCCAAGTCCAATGCCCAATTGCTGCAGCGGAGGTTTACAGTTTACAAGACCTCCTGGGTAGAATCACACGCCACAGAGGCTAGGGCACGTTTCCATGACCTTCGGCATCGCATCGGGCCTCCAGGTTAGCTTGGCCAAGCTCAATGCGTTTCGTCTGAGAATGTCAAGTCAATGGTTGGCATACTGTGGAGGGACAGACCTTCCATATGCAAACTATCAGGGAGCGGGGCCGACACGGGTCCCTTGTTCAGCTTCGAATTTCAGTGAGATAGGGATTACACTGGAGCCCTCTAAGCAACCTCATTCATCAACGGTGACAATTTGAAGCTTCCCTCTCGAGAAATCTCAATGTTTGTCCCCAGGAGTCCAGCCACGGGCGAGCGAATTCTGTTCCTCGGCCACCGCGATGCGATAGGGCTGGGATTCTAATTACGATTACGGGCCCCTCGACGCCGTTTCGACCTGAATCGCCGGCATTTTCGTGCAGGTGCCTGACCTAAGCCTAAACGGGACGTGCGATGGTAGGACCTTCGTAGGACTTGGGGCGACCTGTGGCTGAGCCTCGAGATGCTGTGCCTGCTTGCCGCGGGGGATGGCCAATCAACCGGCCTCAAAATTCTGCAATCCTCATTGGCAAACGCATTCGACAGGCGGCCCAAAGTTCCTCCTCCTTGTCAGCCGCACCTGTGAACGACCTTTGGTTGCGATGAGCACCCTTCGACTTTCTGCACCCAGATCTCCTTGGCTCATCGCTTATTCAGACCAAAGAGAAACAGAGGCCGTTCCTGTCAGGTCAGCATTTTGTTAAGCTCTGCCTCTCACCAAAAGTGGTGGCCGGGGGTTGTTTGATTACCCGTTTCCGATCCTCACCACTAATGCTGCACTCCACACAACTTCTTGAAGCATGCAAATAATTGTCTCAAGAGGGGTTGCAGCCGCCTCCCAACAACCGCCAAGAACGACGTTACTATCAGTGAGTTGACTGAGCTAAGACGGGCAACCTTCGCATACAAATTGCAATCTTGAAGATCAGTTACATGCATTCCCAATACCTCCCCGAGCTCCCCCATATTGGGCCATGTAGCACTGATCGTCAGAGGTTTGTCGCCGCCTCTCATCGAAGAGCGGAAAGTGATAGGATTGGCCGGCGCGTGGTGGTATTCGGTGTTGCCAGCGGCACAGTCCGTATTAACCGTCGACGCATAGAAGATTCCGTGCTTCGTCGAAGCTGCCGTTGCTTCGAACTATGGGGTTGGTTACACTGTGAAGCGCTGTTGTTACTCTCCGGCAACTTTGCCGCCTCCGTGCAGCGAAGTCAGATGCTCGCCCATGATCAGGGGTTACAGAGAGCTCGGTGTTTCCAGAGTTGCGACGGCTTTCCTCAGCTTGGAACCAACGACATCGTTCTTTTTGGGAAGGTGTCTGCATGGTGATTGCTCGTATGGTTTCCGACACCACTTCATTGCCATTGTACCGCAACGGCAATTGGCGTTGTGGGGTGACCGCTCGACCACCACAGATAAATGCGAATTCGGGAGATTGCGTGTTTCTGTCCGACTGATACAGGAAATAGTAGGTAGAATGGCGGTTAGATGGCACTGTAACTTGACTTTTATCACGACTATGCCGATGAGGCTGGGTAATTGCCCGCTAAACGGAAGAGGGAGTTAAACGAGATGGTCTGTGTTGTTGACCCGGATCATATCTTATTCCACCTAACTAGACGACCAATGTCTGCGACGACCAGAACCTTTCATCCATTCACAACAGTTGTCAAGCTCCAAATATGTCGTTGGTGTCACTCCTGATATTTCCATCATCTCACAATAACGAGAACAAAACCCCAGAGTGAGAGAACATCATGGATGCCTACCAAGAAGCCTATGATGCTGAGGTCTGGTGACCATAGGAACCGAGATTTCCATGGCTTGGTTGATGCTTGTGCTGTACCTCATGATATTGTCTTTCCTTTGTCATCGTGTCCAGTTCTATGCTTGCACTTCTTGTGACGGAATGAGACTTGCCAGTTACCGAGGTACCAAAGCCACCTCTCTTGCGATGGGGCGGCTGGCTTTGGTGGAAAGATCGGGTCATGTGAAAACACTCTGTGGTTTGATGGGTCTAGTCGACGAATATCCCACGCCCTGTTAGCCGGGATTCTGTTAGTTGCAACCTACCTAGCTGAAGCTTGAGACACCATCCCCAGCAACTTCCACACTGTGGGCTGATTCGACTTTTCGGAGTCGCCACATGGTTGTCAATGGCTCGACCTCTTCCCTCCACCGCCATTGCCAATGGGCTCAAAAGATACATCACTTACACCTCTCTTCACCATTTGTTTACCCTCTGACGGGGGTTGGGATCTCGTTGGCTGGGGACTTGCCTCAACCCTTGCACTTAGGTGGTCCCCACATCCATATTTGTCTTAGTTAGGGGCCCGTCAAGCGCCGCTCAAAACATCTTGGATGAACTTCGTGAACGAAACTCGAGTGCTTCGAGTTTGTTGTTTCCCAGCCGCTTTCTTAACTCTTACGTTCCCACTTTGACCAACCAATTAGCCCGCCCCCAAGCGCTCGAAGGGAAAGGTACCCAGAATCACATCGTCTCCTAAGAAACAACGTAGAGTGGCTTGATTTCTTCAAACCTCAACTGTCCGGAAAGCGGCGTCGTTCGAGTTTGCTACCCCGCGTCTCGGCACCAACCACATTCTC
The DNA here is from genome assembly GCF_000143365.1 of Chaetomium globosum CBS 148.51. Classification (NCBI taxonomy): domain Eukaryota; kingdom Fungi; phylum Ascomycota; class Sordariomycetes; order Sordariales; family Chaetomiaceae; genus Chaetomium; species Chaetomium globosum. The sequence goes on from NT_165978.1 coordinate 2,764,808, forward strand.
GGTATCACATCGGAGGCGGGAGTGTGTGACCTCGGAAGGTCCATCCGCGTGAGAGGAATCAAGCCGGCCTCGTACCCCATGAGAGGCATTCCGAGGGAGACAACACTAACGGACGTGCAGGAAACAAAACCGTGACGGCCGAGCTAGCACCGCCTAATTCGCCGAGTTGCGGGAGCTGCCCGCAGTTCGCGGCTTGGGGTTGGGAGAGTCGTGGGTTCTTACTGAGAGGCAATTTCAGGAAACACCACGCGCTCTGCTGCAGCAGAAGTCGCAACCGGCCAATGACTGAGGCATTTGGGAGACTGGGACCTGAACCGGGCCGTTTTCACTTGGCTCAGAGAGACCTGGCGGGGCCCCCAGCGCAACCCCACGGGTCGAGTTATTGAAGCTAGCCCAACCAGGAAACCCCCCTGGAGCCGACAAAACGTCATCCTCAAGCTTGCCCGGCGCCTCGGCGCGCCCGGCGTTTTTAAAGAACCCACCAGCTGCTGCTCGCCAAAACCCCAATTCGCGCAGCTATCGCGGTTTTACGTCTCTCAGCTTGGCCCATGTGTACTCTGTGGCCTTTCTCATCCTTATTTCGGTAAGTTTAGACGTCGAGATGCCAACAATCTTCGGGTTTCCGGTTTCCGAATCCGAAGAAACAAAGGCACGCCGCCGCCGCCAGCCTGGAACCTCTGCCCTGTGCCCCGCATCAGCTTGGCCGTGCCTCCGCCAGAACTGCCCCTCCATCCCCCACCAACAAAAACAGTTTGATCCCTCGCAGCATCCCAATGCCTCCTGCGCTAGCCTCCTGCATAACATCCAATTGCCTTCATTTGAAATTCATCTTTTGCTGCAGCTGACATAAAATAATTCTAGACCCTTTTGCATCACATCACGCGCTGCTTTACCTCGCCCGTAGTAAATACTAGCCCCCGTTCGCTCCTCAGGGCGACCCAGTCTCTCCCAGCAGCAGCACTCGACCACGAATTGGGAACTTGCGAACACCCACCTCCATTTCCCACCCCGGCGCCTTTCTCCAAACCTCTCACCATGGCCCTCGAAGCCGAGACACAGTCGATTGTCGAGCAATTCGAGTACTCGGACAGCGATGTCAACAAGGCAGTCCAGGAATTCCTCCGTCAGATGGGTATGTGCTCGGATGAGGACTCTTTCTACAATTGGCCCGTAAATCCTCACTAACATGCTATAAAGACGAGGGTCTGGCGAAGGATGGGACCAGCATGAGCCAGATTCCGACATATGTCACGGGCGTACCCAATGGCACCGAAAAGGTTGGTTGAACGATCCGGAGCTCCTCCAGCATCGAAGCGCGCATAATGCTAACACTTGCCACTTCAGGGTCTCTACATGGCGGTTGACCTCGGCGGCACGAACTTTCGTGTTTGTTCCATCCAGCTCCTCGGGAATAGCACTTTTACCCACACCTACAACAAAGTTGCTATCCCCAAACACCTCATGGTGGCCAAGACGGCGCAGGAGTTGTTCGCCTTCTTGGCATCGGAGATCAAGAAGTTCCTTGAGGAGCACCATACCGAGGACTTTGAGCACCACGTCCGGCGCCGGAAGACAGTCAGCTCTCCAAACGGTTTCAGGGATGAGCACATCTTCCGCATGGGCTTCACCTTCAGCTTCCCTGTCAAGCAGTTCGGAATCAATAAGGGCACCCTCATAAGATGGACGAAGGGTTTCGACATCCCGGACGCTGTTGGCAAGGATGTGTGTGCCCTCTTGCAAGAGGAGATCGACAAGCTTCACCTGCCTGTCAAGGTGGCCGCCCTTGTGAACGACACCGTCGGGACGCTCATGGCGCGTTCGTATGCCGCCCCGGGTAAACAAGGCTCGGTGTTGGGTGCCATCTTTGGCACCGGCACCAACGGCGCCTATGTCGAGAAGCTGTCGAAGCTGAAGAAGCCCCTGGGTGGGGAGTATGACCAATCGACCGGCGAGATGGTGATCAATACGGAATGGGGTTCGTTTGACAACCAGCTGAACGTCTTGCCCAGCACGAAATGGGATATTGCTCTGGAAAAAGAGAGTCTGAACCCCGGCTTCCAGATGTACGAGAAGCGTGTCTCTGGCATGTTCCTGGGCGAGATCCTGCGCCTGGCCATCATTGACCTGCTCAACAACCCCAATGTTTCCTTCTTCAAAGATGAGAACTCTAGCTCCAACGACAGAGGTTCTGTGACTATCATCTCCAAGGACTCGGGTCTGTACAAGCAATGGGGTCTCGACACCGCTATCATGTCGACTGCGGAACTCGATCAAGACCCCGAGTTGTCTGGTCTCCGCCAGGCGCTCGAAAACACCTTGGAGGTCTATGCCCCTGCGTACGAGGATGCCCTCGCCTTCAAGAAAATTGCGCAAGCCATCGGCCGCCGCGCGGCTCGTCTCTCTGCTGTTGCCATTGGTGCCATTATTCTGCAGACCGGCAAACTGGAGGACCCGGAGTACAAGGATGAGCCCATCGATGTTGGTGTCGACGGCAGCCTGGTCGAACACTACCCCGGCTTCCGGCCCATGATCTACGAGGCGTTGAGCGCCATCGATGGGATTGGAGAGGAGGGCGCCAAGCGCATCCGCATCGGCTTGACCCAAGATGGGTCTGGCGTCGGCGCCGCCCTGATTGCGCTTGTGGCTGCCGGCATGGAGAAGAACACCAGCGGCGCCGATTACCTCGGCGAGCTGCGCTCGAACGCTAAGGCCGGCGTGCCTGCTACGGTGGATGAGAAGAGCACGTCCGATTAGGGGTCCGGACCGTGGCCTGTCTCGTCCACCCCTCTGGAGAAACAGGTGGCGGACAGGTGCTGCGACATCATGTGAGGGGAGAGAACTCGACGGCGCGGCGGAGGCGGGGGTTTCCTTTCCGGATGGCGGCTGAGCAGTTACCAATTCCTGTTGGAACAGCTCCTGCCTGCCTGCTAGAGGGTAAGGCGGCACGTGTATGATCATATATTTTGGGCTGGTTGGGCTTGGGCAACTGAGCAGGAGGACCGGGGCTTGCTTTTTTACATTGTGGCTTATCTATCGCTTGGTGGGTTTTCGGTCGAATCTCTGATGGTTCCTATCTATCACGAGTGGCTTCCTACCTCCCCAGGAGCCAGCGGACGGGGAAGAGACAAAGTAGTGCGTAGTTAGCGTTGATTATTATTATGCCGCAGCTCCCAGGCTCGCGACGCACAAGGCAAAATAGCTCGCTAGTTAGCTAGCAGCAAACAGGTCTAGGAGTTCAGCGAACTGAGTTGGCGTTTCGGGAAAGGCCTTTCTGTGTTGATTGGGACATGTGACGCCGCTCTGATATGACATCTCCACTTACCGTCTATACTACAGACTACTACAGACTATTTTATCACCTATGCCAACTGCCCTCGGGACGATCCTGTTCGCCGATTTCCCAAAACACCCATAATACCAACAACAACAATACACACACTAGCCTACAACCCCTCGTCACGCCCCAAACGCAGCCGTGGGATACGTCCGATCCCGCTTCTTCCTCCCCGTTGAACTACTCCGCGAACTCGCCCCCGACACCGGCGTCCCCGCCCCGGCCCCAGCCCTGCCACCGCTGCCATTCGCAGCAGCAGCAGCAGCGTCGGGGCTCAGAAGCCGTGGGCTATTCGTGTTGTTGCTGCCGCTGCCCACCTTTCCTGTGCTCACCATGTCGGCGGGGAGGTCGTTCCACTCCGATTCGGGGCGGGCGTTCTGGAAGGAGAGGGAGGTGGAGGACGCGTTGGCCGAGGGCGGTGCGGACGGGCGCCGTGGGGGGCCGCCGCCGCCGCTTGTTCCGGGGGTTGGGGCGCGCGGTGGTGGTGGTGGTGGTGGTGGTGGTTTGGGTGCTAGTAGGGGTAGGTTGACTGCTGCGGCGAGGACGGATTCGCTGGATGATGTGCTGGTCGTGGGTGGTAATGCTGGTGCTGTTGTAGTTGTTGTTGTTGCGGTTGTTGTAAGGTTGGCGGCTGCGGCGGCGGCGGTGGGCCCGATGTGCCGGCGCACCACCCACGCCGTGCCCGGCCGCAGCTTGAAGTAGTACTCCTTCATGGGCTCGGCGCCCTCGCGGGCAAAGCCCCGCGCCTCGTACCACTTGAGCCCTTCCTCATTCTCGGTCCAGACGTGCGCGTAGATGGTCCGCGCGTCGATGCTGCTGCCGGCGGCGGGGAGGATGGTCGCGCTGGCGATGATGTGCTCGAGTGCGGCGGCGGCCAGGCCCAGCGAGCGGTAAGGCGAGAGCAGGGCGAGGGATTGGATGTAGATGGCGTGGTACGGCGTGTTCAGTGGCACGTTGGACGGCTTCTGCAAGTGCGAGGGCGGGAATGGGTGGGGTATTAGCTGCCCTTGGGTGTCGAGAAAGGGGTTCGGTTCGAGGCGGCAGATGAGGCCACCGATGACTTTGGGGGTGTCGGCGTCCGAGTCTTGCCAAAGGATGGCGCGGGAGAAGAGCCCGGACGCGAGGGGATCGAGAACTTTGGCGTAAAACGAGTCTGGGTAGGGGACCGGTAGGAGGAGGGAGTTGATGCGCCGGAGGGCGGGCACGTGTTCTTGGACGAGCGGCACGATGGTTGCGCCAGAGGGGAGGGACGGCGGGGATGGGAGGATTGGAATGCCGCTCGGGGGGAGTGTGATGGGTATTTTCACTGGCTCCGTCGAGGTTGCGTTCAGATGATCGGCAGACGGAGATACTGGCGGTTTCGATGTCGACTGTGTCGCTACATTGCCGTTTTCTAGCGGGGCAGTCGATGGCGGGGCAGCATATTCAGGCTGTCGCCGGGGTTGGAAGAACGAGCGGATCGAGGATTGCTGGATACGGGACATGTTTTAGAGGTTTGTAGGGTCAGTTCGCTTTTCATGACCAGGCCGCGCGGAATCGGAAGCGGTGGTGAACCAGTAAAGTCTAAATTCTTCCCGATGGCGAAGTCTCCTGTTTTGTTTGTTGCTGCCCCCTGGAGACCCCTGTTTAGCTCCTAGGGGCTGAATGGAAGCGGACCTGAGGCTCAGCTCGGGCGGCACTCAACCTCCTGCCGCCCCACCACGGGCATCTCCGCCATCGACAAATGGAGAGAAACGGGAAGCAAGGCGAGATTCAGATCCGGAGACGGGCTCTTGAAATGGGTGAGCATCACTCGGAAAACTGTTATGTATTCCCTTTAACCCCTGTTTTTGAGGTAGTCTAGGAAAAACAATTTATGAAACTTAATGTCGAAACTCGCAAATGATATTTGCTCCAGGTGGAAGAGAGTTGAACGATGACATACCTAGGTGGTCAATTTACAGAAAAATGTAGCCGCAAACTTTACCGTACTGGGTGACGTGACGTGAATTATTACCCCAGCTTCCATGCCTGCCACCGCCTTTTTTTCCAGTCTTGGCAGAATTGGGGCAGGGAGATCATCGTTCTGACCATCCTCAGGAAACGTGCATTGTAGTTTCTATTGTCGCCTCAACAAATAGTATAAAAAAATACCTAAAAATTCATTCCTGGGCGCCAATTTCTTCACGTAAATAGTATGCTCCTTTTTGAATACATTTGCAAGCCCAGAGCCGTGGGAATTTTCGGTAAAGTGACCTGCGTGCCGTGCGCAAGTGAGAGTTTTGGGTTCCCACTGCCCGGGCGACCCAGCGCCCAAGCACCCTATAACAAAACGGCCGCTGGTGGGCTGAGACAGCTTTTCCCTCTCCGTCAATCATTCATTTGCCCACGACCAGACTTCCGCTCAAACTACCGCGAAGACAATCAGCAACCATCAAATAACTTTGCGGCCGGAACCTACGACTTCGTTTCTTGGGTATCGCAGGTTTCACAATTGAACCTTGCCTTCTTTTCCCTATTTTCTGTCGCGCCATTGCACTGGTGCTCGTCGGGCTGAGCCTGTCGCACCTCAACCGAGCATTGGGAGAGGCTGAACCTTTTCGCCGCTCCCGATTACCAAGACCCAAAAATTCCGGCCCGGCTCAATCAATCTAGCTGCTGATTGATGCTGCCTGCCGCTTGAAGACAGCCACAACACAACACCCTCACGAAAGACACTTTCAATTCATTTCGCCACCTTAACACATTCACCATGGTCCTCGGAAACCGGGGAAACAGGCAAAGCCGGCATCATTGTCGCTCCGGACGATGCGCCTCCTCTAGACAAGCTTGTAAGTCGGGGGGAGTCGACCTGGCACTCCACTCTACTGACCCGATCCCCCTTGTAGTCGCATGCTATCCTCGATGATCTATTATACAACATCGTCCATGACCTCCTGGTCAAGGTCCACCGCGACGAGAAAATTGCGCGAGCCAATACAGCCGCCATCAAGGTCGAGAAGCTTGCCAAGAATTCCTCGGATGGCGCAACAACAGAACCCAAACCCGATATTGAGATCGAGACAGATGCAGCGATATACAAGGACGGCAGGGTGGCTTTGAAGGGCAACCCGCTGAAGTCGACCAAGGAGGTCTTATGCTCGAAGTGCCACCTCCCACGGCTGCATCACCCGACGGACGGCAAAGGCGCGAAGAAGCCTGACCCGGGCGTCATCTACTGCAAAAGACACCCATACATCGACAAGCCGGGCTACGACATTTATGGCCAGACGTGGGTTGCCCCTGGCCCGGGGCGGGGCAAGAAGAAGAAGGACCAGAAGTTGGACCCCAACGACCCGAGCTCCCCGGCGCCGGCTGAAGGGGGCGCAAAGGACCGGGCGTCGAATGTTCTCAACTTCCCCAGCGCGACATGTCCCAAATGCAAGCGGTGTATCCTGGTGACGCGTCTGAACAACCATATGGGTTCGTGCATTGGAAACAGCGGGCGGAACGCCAGTAGAGCGGCGGCGCAGAAAATTAGCAACGGCAACAACGGCGGCAGTCAGAACAATGACAACACGCCGCCCGGCAGCCAGAAGGGCACACCGCGTCCCGGGAGCCGCGGGGGTAGTCCCAGGAAGCGCGACGTCGACGAATTTGACGAGGACGCAGAGGAGTCCGATCAACCCAACCCAAAGAAGAAAAAGGCCAAGCTGAACGGACTAAACAAGAAGGTGGTTCTGAAGGCCAAGGCTCCCAGCGCCACCGGCAATTCCAAGAAGGACAAGGTTAAGGGCAGCTCGAGCCTCAATGTGGAGCAGAAGGTGGGTAGCGATGCCAAAGACTCGACAGTACAAGTGGCGCCAAAGAAGCAGACCCCCAAGCTAAAGGGTATCTCGCCTGCCAAGAAGCTCAAGCTCGGTCCGGCAAAGCCACCGTTACCTTCGCCCGGCAGCAAAAAGGGCAAACGGGACCACGATATGGAGAGCGAGTCGTCCGAAACTATGTCATCCCCCCCGCCGCGTTAATCCCATCAGTCACATGATGTCTTGTTGTCTGCGACCGGCATCACATTGTTTACCATCTTGGAGTTGCATCTTCTTCTTACACACATTGCATTGGCCACGGTTCGGATAACTCTTGCATTGCCCACGGTGGGCAGGTCCAGGTTTGGGGCGTTCTCTGCTGCATTTGGTTTCATCGGCTCCGAGCATTCACGGCGACATGGTTCTGGGGTTTTATCATGATGGAAAGAGCCTTGGCGGTTCGCGCGTAGGCAGCGGGGGCTGGAAACAGAGAGGCGTTAGGTGGCGGTTTGGTTGTATACGCGGGAGGGATGATTTGGCAGACCGTTTGGGTCGGCCTGCTTGGTGCCTAGGGTTTGCACTTGCGGCGCCGTGATTTTCTACTCTCTGGATGGGGAGGCTTTTTTTATTTCAGAGATGCCGTGTCTGCTCTACGGCGCAGGGCGGACAACTTCTGTATATCACAATCCCCGTGAGATGCGCAGGCGAAGCAAATACACATGATTTATGGCTTGCCTCTTATGACTCTGTGATCGACGAGGTATCATTTCCCACCCTCCCATCATAACCGATCCATCCAACGGACAACAAGCAGGCCACACTATAGGAAAGTGAAAAGAGCCTCCCAGCCTAGGTAGAATCCCCCCACCACCCCAACCCAACCACAACCCCCATACTTTCTCTCTCCATCTACACTACAACCTCCCCTCCCCCCCCCACCCCCTCCCCCTCCCCAGCGGCAACCACGAACGCGCGCACGATGCGCACCCCCTCGCCCTTGGGCCGGTCCTCGCCGTCCGTCGGCACCAGGCCCATGCGTTGCACCACGCGGATGCCCTTCTTGACGCGCCCAAAGATGGTGTGCTTGCCGTCGAGCCAGGGCGCCGGGGCCAGCGTGATGAAGAACTGGCTGCCGTTGGTGTGCGGGCCCGCGTTGGCCATGCTGAGGATGCCGGCGCCGGTGTCTGTGGTGTGTGTGTTCTTGTGTTAGTGGGGGGTTGGGGTTTTGTTTGTTTTTGGGGGGTGGGGTGCGGGTATGGTAGAGAGATTGGGGGATTGGGAGGTTTGGGAAGAGAGGGGAGAGAGGGGAGAGAGGGGAGCGCTACGTACGCTTCAGGTCGTCGCGGATCTCGTCCTCGAACTTTTCGCCGTAGATGCTGCTCCCGCCGCGTCCTGTTCCCGTCGGGTCTCCGCCCTGAATCATAAAGTCCTTGATTATGCGGTGGAAGATGGTATCGTTGTAGTAGCCGCGCGTTGCGAGGGTGGAGAAGTTTTGGCAGGTCTTGGGCGCGTGCTCGTTGTACAGCTCCATGATGATCGTGCCCTGTCGGTTTGTTAATTGATGGATACGGCAGGGACAGTAATAGTGACTCACCATGGTGGTTTCGAGGGCTACGTCCGTCGCCATTTTGGTGTTGTATTAGAAGTGAGAAGAGAGTGATCGATGTGAGTTTGAGGACCGCAGAGGTTGAGATGGCTTCGGCAGGTCAGTCTCCCGGCAAGGCACAAGAACGTTGTATTCTTCTAAATTGGTTAAGGTCTGTCGCTCTTACTTTCGCAGTGATATAAAAAAAAGGGTTGTTGGTGATGGAGTGTCCTGAGATACGCTCACTGAAAGGTGCCGTTGTGAGATGCGTGATGAGTTGGGGTGGTATCCTAACAAGTCTGAGAATTACGGTAAAATACGACATCGTGTAACATCAATTACACAATTACAACCTATACCATCAACAACACCGCCTTTCCTCATTCACAAATACCAAACTCCTCAATCTTCTAGAAATCTACCACTCCTCCATAATAGCCCACAGTGTAGGTTTGATAAATTCGGCTCTGTCAGATTGGTACGGCACGTTGTACGTTTCGGGAGCCAGGTCGACAGGCCTCTTCCCCTTCAAGTCTCGTCTGAACACATTTGCTCCCTGTTCCAGGAGGAACTCGGTGGCGTCGAAGTTGCCCACTCAGCGGCCTAGTGCAGCGACGCCTTGCTCTTTTCATCACGTTTGTTAGTTTAGCGGTGGAATCACTGCGTCGAGAGTGCCCTCTAGGTAGAAGTCCATGTGTACGAGGCCACTCAACCGGGCCAGATTTTGTTGGGGAGGGACGCTTCGGGCCGCACATGGCCGATGTTGAATTCCGCGCGCTTGACGTTTACCTTCCATTTTGTAGGATATTCGAGGTGTATAAAATCAGGACACGGGTAGCGAACTCAAGTGCGCTGGAACACTGTCATGATGAACACTGAAGTGGCAAGTTTTGTGCAGTGGTAGCAACCACCCAAGAGGATGAGTGAGTAAGCCATCCATGACTGTTAGATTCTCTACGAACCTGATCCGTAATCCCCTCGAGTTCACAATATTGTCATAGTTGTTCACCATTCCCGACCACCCCACCAAACACCCCAATCCCCATACTTACAACGCAACCGCCGCCCCTATGGCACCGAGCAGCGCCCCGGCGCCCATAATAGCCGGCGTAGCCATTGCAGCGGCAGCACCCGTACTGGTGGACGACGAGTCATTCAGCCCAGCCGATCCAGAAGTTGAGGCAGGCGCTGACGCCGACGCTGAGGTTTCGGAACCCTCAGCCGGAGTGGCAGCGGCCCCAGAGGTAGACGACGCCATTCCGTTTCTAGTCGCCGGCGTGGTGGTGGCTGAGTTGGAAGCCGCCGTGGCCGAGTAGCTGGAGCATTGGGCAGCGCCCGCGCTCTGGGCTTGAATCAGCTGCGTGCCCGTGCAGCTGGACAGCAGGCACGGGGCGGCACTGGCGGCAATAAAAGATTGGGTCGGACCGCACTGGCAACCGAGATCGCTGGCGCCGCAGCCTGCCGCGCTGATAGCGCTGATGATACAGGCGGTCTGGGAACGGTTAGTGGGGGTGGGCTCTCGCAGGCAGGACGGGGACGTACGGCGCAGTCCGGTTGACCTGAGAGGTTCTGGGCGAGGGCGATGCCAGTGGCCGCGAGAAGGAGGAGGATGGCCTTCATGGTGTCCGGATTTGACGTTGGAATTTAGATTGAGATCGGAGCCGAAGATGTGGTCAGACGTCAAACGATTCAAACTGTGCCCGAAACGAACGTTGCTGTGTGGTAAGATGGGGAGAATTTGTTCGAGCTGGACGACAACTTAACGAACATTTATGGCCCATGGAACCACAGACGGCGGGAGAAAGAGCCGGTCGGCCAGGCACAGCCGTTGTTGTCGTACCTGCTTCGTCATCTTGGAAAGCCACACTCACACCACTATAGTCCTGATTCGCCGGGAAGGGACGGTGTGTCAAGGGAACCTCGAGTTGGGTGTGAGAGGCAGGAACTCCCGTCGTTCCCCAAGCCACCCCGCGGGAAGGATCGACTGCAACACGGAACACGGGAAGATTGAGACACGGGACCTACTGTCTACCAGGTAGATTACCCACTCGGGTTTCATCCCTTCCATTCCCAGGAACAGACTTTGTCACTCCTGGCAAGCACCATACAATAGTGTGTGTAGACATGCGTGCCTGCCGCGGGAAGCGTGTCCCGGGAAAGACCTCCCCCTCATTGCCAATGCAGGCCGCAGCCAATATTGGATGGGAAAGTGCCAATAGGTGTGTGATACAGCCTCAAATCGTCCAAGCCCCCTCTCGGCACCCGGCTTGGTTCTTTTTTGTGACCGGTGAGAACCTTGACTTTCCCATGATCGACTCATGGATTTTGAAACTGGTTGAGCAATTAACACGACTCGAAGCCTGCCATCGATGCTCCAGAGTCTTGAAGCCGAGGACCCACTTAGGGAAGACCTCCCAAGGACCTCGACGCCCTCCGTCTTTGGCATTGAATGGCAAAGCAGCAAAACAAAAGGTGCATGCGAATTTCTGTCTTTGTCTGTCAGAAGAGGCCGTGGAGACAGCGGCTGGGTAAAAAAAGCAAAAATACGTGATTTTTCTCCTCCGGGAAGGCTCGAACTTCCAACCTCCTGATTAACAGTCAGACGCGCTAGCCAATTGCGCCACAGAGGATGCCAATCACTGATTGTTGAATTCCGAAAAGGATTTAGTATTGATATTGGGAAGAAACCGCCGGTCAACTCAAACAGGAGTGACCGTGCCCGCTGCGCGCGGGCACGCCAAAGGAGCCTGGAGGAACTTGCCGGCTGCAGATAGGACCCATAGCGGAGTCAACGATGTAATTGTTAAAGGCGGAAGAAGAAGCCACCTTGACTGCAATGGAATTATAAAAAGTATCAGGAGATGATTGTAGTTTAGGTCAGAAAATCGGGATGGAAAGAACGTATCGAGTTCCTTGGATTGGGAAAATGGAGCACCGCGGTGTAAAAAAGGCGGCCTCTAGCACCGGTTTGACCTCATCGCCGATGTATGACGCCGCATTCTTGAGTCTCCAGTAAGCTATATCGTCATCTAGGGGCTTCAGTAATCAGATCCCGTAAAGATTAACCTCTGTGGCGTAATCTCACAGAGCTGATAGGTTCCGTGTATTTTGTGCGTCAAAGAAGCAATTTGCTTCGCTACCCTTCGTCACGTAGACGACCATCGAGCCGTAGGTCTTGCTTGTATCCTTCCTGCTGAGCCAGGCAATCTTGGCAATGTTGACGTTGTTCTCTGTAGTCGTGGTTCCAGGAATGGGACGTCATGGCCGAATCAGCGCAGATTGAAGCTGCTGACGAAGAAGCGGGTGCGTCGCTCTAGTAGTATAGTCAACCCACAATAGATGTTGACCCTGCAAACCTCATCTTTCGCCACTTTTTGACAGAAATCCGATTTTTTTGTTCGTGTTCGTGATTGTCAATGAATGCGCGACGGAGGCATGCAAAAACAGGAGCGAAGCAGCGAGTCACAGGGGCCCTGATGCCAAGTGCGGGTTAGCGGCATTTCTCCGGCGATCCGATTGGCCAGGTGTCAAAGCAACCACGGTCCGTGCACCTCCACCGCCAAGACCAACTGCGAGATGCTGATTCGAGGAAGCAGAATGCAGATGACGCCAGACTTCGAGATGCTATCGAGAGAAGTCGAAAAGGAGAAAAAAGCCAAAATTCTACAATGAGAAGTCGACAGTACAGGTTAGAAATGACACCGTTTTTTGGGTTTTTTTTTTTATGGAGAAAAAACTGGTCCGTGCTTAGAGCAGGCCATGGCATTTTTGACCTAAGGGACCTGGAGTTCCTCCAGGCAAAGAGACGAAGAGCATGTTGTTGTTGTTGGTGTTACACAACGATGAGTAAACAAATGGAACGGATATTGCCCCTTCTTGGTGGATCCGAGGATTGCATCGAGCGGAAGAACACATGGAGGATGACGGCGTCAACCTCCCTAGTGCTCTCTCGACACCAAAAAGTTGCAAGCCTCGTAGTATTCATACACTACTAGTAGTAGAAGAACCTTCTCTACTGCGTAGGTAAGAGCAAGACAGGAAACATAAGAGGCGTTACATAAAATAACAAGCACCCTCATAAAGAAGCCAACGTTGCTGGCTCTTACCGCCCCTCCCTTCAAACCAAACAGGTATGCCCATAAATCCCCCATTACCGATATGCAGAACACGCTAAACCAGCTGGCAACCCCCTCCCCCACCCAAGCTATCCCAAAAATACAACCGCTCTTTTACAAGAACCCCTTCGTCATGGAAGGCACCCTACTAATGCTGCTCTTCCGTTGAGGGACCTTGACCGGCTCCTCCGTGGCCCAACCAACATGCCTGCTGCGCATGCTCCCGCCAAACACACTCCCCGCGGCGCTCATCCCAGAACCCCCAGTGACCCCCTTCTCCATCCTCATCTTCCACCCCTCAATTTCACGCTCCAGCTTGAGCGCCCTCTCCTTCTCCTCGCGCAGCTCCCGCTCCGCTCGCCGGGCCGCCAGCTCGTTGTTGCTCTCCGATGCTTGCAGCTCCTCGATGGTCTTGAGAAGCTTGTCCATCTTGTCGCGCATGCGGCCCATGTCCTCGTTGAGTTGCCCGTTTTGCTTGTCCTTGCGCTCGATCTGCGACTGCAGGTCCTTGACGGTGCGGTCGACGTTGCGCACCGAGCGCTGGGACTTGCTACGTTCGTTTTCATGGTCTTCGAGCTGGGACTCGAGCTGCGGTCTGTTAGTGCGTGGTACGATGGAAATAGGTGAGGGAATGGGCTAACCTCTTGGATGCGCTTATGCAGGAACTTGATATCATGGCTCGCCGTCGAGTAACCCTTAGTCTCGAGGTCGATAAGCTTGAGTTGCACCTCGTTAAGCGATTTCTCCAAGGCCGCCTTCTGCTTTTGTAGCTCGGCGCTGGCCTCTCTCTCGCCGACGATGTCCTTTTGGATCTCCGACACCAACGATTCAGCGCGACGCATCTTCTCCACTGCTGCGGCGGCGATATCCTCTTGCTGTGCGAGGCCGGCCTTGAGCTCGAGGATCTCCTTGTCGCTGTTGGCGGCGTTACGAAGCGAGGGGCTCTCGCTCTTGGCAAGCTCCTCGAGACCAGCCTTGGCCTCCTCCAACCTAGCCTCGATACTCCGCTTTTCGCGAAGCAGGCCGTCGCGTTCGGCGGTGATCTCATCCACCGACGACCGAAGGGAGCGGACCTGTGACAAGAGGGATACGATCTTGCCCTGGGCCTCGTTATGAGCGGTGACCGCCTCGTCCCGAGAAGCTACCACATCCGAGAGTGTGGTTTGTAAGCGGGCCTTCTCCTTGGACCACGTTGAGCTATTGAGCACCTCATCATCCCACTTGGACCGGAGGTCATCGAGCTCCTCGCGCAATCTTGCGATCTCGGCCTGTTTGAAGAGCTTCTCTTCGCGTGCAAGATCCAGCTCTTTTGTGAGGGTCGCAAACTCGGCCTGGTACTTCTTGCGCAGCTGCTCCATGCTCGATTCCTTGTCCTCGACGTCGTTGGCTCGCTGGTTGCGGTAATCCTCGAGCTCGTGTTGCAGCCTCTTCTTCGCCTGCGTAGCCGACTCCAAGTCTGTCGACATGTCCTCAATCTTCTCTTCGAGTCTCTGAGTCTGGAGTTGGAGATCTTCAATGGTGGTATCCAGGCGGTTTCTCTCTGCCATCATCTCTGCGCAGCTGTCTTCAGCCTCCCTGGCCTGCGCCTTGGCAAATTGCTCTGCGCGGTTTGCCTTAAGCACGGCAATTTCGGCCTGTTCCAGCTTGTTGAAGTACTCGTCCGCACGGCTCTTGTAAAGGTTCAGACTCGCAGTCACATCAGTCAGCTTGGAAGTCTCGGCGTCCATGCGGATTTGGAGGTCAGCAAACTCCTGCAGCAGTTGAACCCGACTAGCGGCCTCTTGATCTCTGGCAAGTGAGACCTCCTGAAGGTCCGACCTTGTATCGCGGAAATCCACCTCGAGCTTCGCTCGGTCATGCCTCAACCTCTCCACGTGCCCCTTCATGTCGGTCAACTCCGCAATGGCATCGTTATGGCTATGCAGAATCGCTCGGCGGGAATCTTCTTGACTATGCAGCAGGTCAAGGATCTCTTCATGAGATTTGGTCTGGATGTCTCGAAGTGAGAGTTCACCAGTGTGGAGGGCTTTTTCCAAAGCAGACACCTGCTTCGAAGATTGGTCCAGCATGTCATGCAGGCGGCCGTTCGCTTGCTCCAGTTTCCGCATCCGGCCGCTCTCGTCGGCTTGGATTCCTGAAGATGGCTCCACGCGGTCCAGTTGGTTTTGGAGGTGTCGGTTCTGCATCTGCGCAAGCTGCAGCTGATTCTGCAGTTCCTCGACATCGGCTTTGAGATCCATGCGATTGTTGAAGCTCAGAATATCAGCCGTCTTGTCCGAACGAACCGAATCAAGGTGGTCGGTGTCGGGAATTGCGAACCGACGTGGTGGTGTTGATGTATTCGAGTAATGCCGCCCGTTAGGCTTGGACCGCGTCTGCGTCGGTGACATGTTGAAGGCACCCTCGTCGATGTTGACGTCGCCAAGGCCGCGTCTGGTGGGAGACTCGTTCCTCGCCGCCCTCAGATCCGCCAGTTGCTCCTCAGCGTTGACACGGGCGGCCGTCTGGACGCGCAAGTCCTGCTGCAGGTCTTCGATTTTTCGGACCAAGTCAAAGTTCTTACTGATGAACTTATCAGGGCTATCGTCTGCCTGGACAACAGGAACTGACTGGGGATCAACCGTTCTGAGTGCGTTAAGCAACTGAGTCCGCAGCTCTGCAAGCTCTGCGTCCCGAGCATCCAACGCGATCTGCATCGTGCGCACGGTGCCTTGCGCCTGTGTTCGAAGCTGCTTCTCTGACTCGATTGTGCGGTTGGCCTCAGCCAGCTGAACCGTGAAATTAGACGAAGCCTTCTCAGCATTGCGGCTGCTCTGCACCTCCCTCGCGACTTCGTGGTTGAGATCCTCCAGGCTCAGTTGCAGCTTCTCCAACCGCTTTTCTAGTGAGGCGATGGTGACGTGAGAATCGCCGAGCTGTTTGTTAAGTTTCGCGTTCTGCTCCTCTAACCTCGCCTTCTCACGCTGGAGAGAAAGAACCTGCCCACGAGAGGCCTCGCTCGCGCGCGACGATGACCGGGCAATTTCGAGACCTTTTTGTTGTAATTTGTTGAGAAGCGCACGGTTATCGTTTTCGGAGGCAGCGAGCCGACTCTTCACGGTATGAAGCTCGCGCTCCATCCGCTCTTTTGCCTGGTCGTTCTTCAGCCCGAATTCGCCAGACTCAAGGATCAACTTGTTCAAATCTTCAATTTGGCGGTTGAGGTTGGCACACTCGGCGTCAAACCATTTGAGCCGCTCATGAGCGGCCTCAAGATCCTTGTGAAGACTTTCCTCGCGTTCCCGTGCGACCTTGAAGGCGGCTCGCTCTCCGATGATCTCAGCTTCGCGGCGAGCTTCCTCGGCTTGAGTTTTGGCAACACGGAGCCGCCGGATTTCTTCGCGAGCCTCATCCCGTTCCTCCTCTGCGGTAGTTCGAGCTTCCATTGTTCGACGGAGAGTATCTTGTTGGGCGTAGAGCTCCTTTTCGATGGTGATTTTTGACTCGTTGAGATGGTCGTACTCATCCTTCAAGCTTTGGTACTTGTGTTCGCCGAGCAGCTGGACATCATCCCGCGACTGGCGCTCCCTGCTGAATTCCATCTGTGTGTTGTACAGTTCTTCTTTGAGATCCTTGATCTGAGCCTCGAGAATTTGCCGATTCTCGTCGGCCTGAGCATCTTCCGAGAGTCTAGCCTCCAGGAGTCTCTTTGCATCCTCGGCCTCCCGCTCGATTTGGGATTGCTGGGACTTCAGAGCAGTTAGCTGGGCTTGAACCTCATGAAGCCGCTCAGCAGCTTTTTCTCTTTCTGCGCTGAGGTTCTTCATCTGGTCCTCGAAGTTGCGCCTCTCCGTCTCAAACTTCCTATTATCAGAGCGGAGCAAAGCCAGCTCGCTTTCCTTCTTTCTCACTAGGTCCTCGTAGTCGGTTGAAGTCTTCGACAACTGAGTCAGCTGCTGCTGGACCTCGCGATTTTCGGCAATCAGTTGTGAGTTTTTGGTCTTGGAGGACTGGAGTTCCTTTTGGGCGGTCATCAACTTGACTTCGAGATCTTGGTCAATTTTGAGCAGCTTGTCTTCCAAGTCGCGAGCCTTGCGGTCTTTGAGCTGTAGCTGGCTTTGCAGCATCTTGATCTCTCCTTCCAGTGCCGCCTCTTGTTCGCTGCGTTCAGCCTGGGCCTTGGTGATGTCCTCGATGGCGCGCTCAAGGTCCTCAACACGCCCAGCGAGTTCGGATTTCTCTTGCTCCAACCTTGCGATGATGCCGGCTGCTTGCTCAAGCTGGGCGCGATACCGTTCCACGTCGTCCTCGGCACGTTTCTTGGCCTCAAGAAGACTATCCAACTGGTCCTCAAGCTTTTCTTGGTCCTCCAGGGCGCCGGCCAGCTTATCTTCCAGTTCTACCTCGCGGAGTTGCAGCCGTTTAAAGATCTCTTCCTTGTCCAGTGCTAGGGCACGTTCGCTCTCGAGTGTTTGCTGGATCCGAAGCATCTCGGCATGGACGTTCCGACGTTCGTCTTCGAGTTTCTGTCGATTATCGTGTTCCAGGAGCATCTGCTCATTCAGCTGCCGGATCATTTCGTCTCTCTTCTTGACCTCGGCTGCGGTCCTTGTCGCGCCCAAGAGAGGCTTCATCCGCACAAGGAGTTGCCACCAAGGGTTGTCACAGAGGTCGATGTAAACCTGGAAGTTCCGTTGAATGACCCTCGTGGCTTCCGCTCGATAGAGACGCTTGAAGGCAATCCGCCGCTGCATATAGCCTCGGGCAACGGATTGGAACTTTGACATGATCTCCGTGATCAGGGCATCACGTTGTTCTTCGAGCTCGGCTAAGACACCAGCGCGGAAAAACACCTTGGTGAGACCAATCCGGTACAAAGATTTGTCGAGACTGAACCAGTCAAGCATGATCTTTGCCGCGGCCTGGCCTTCAATATACCCCTTGGGCATGTCGCGGCAGAGGACTTCATACCGCTGCCGGAATTCGGCGAACGATAGCCTGTTGGGGAAGCCTGTTCGGGCAATACGGATGCCCTCGAGTACACCGTTGCACCGCAGCTGATCGAGGACGAGGGGACCGTTGAATTGTTTTGCTCGCTTAACGTGGTTGGGAAGGATACATCGGACGAAGTGAGGGTGCGTGAGATGTAGTTGGGCCATGAGACTTGACAGTTGCTCCTTGTGTCTTTGGGCAACCGTGCGGAAAAGCCCTTTTTTGACCCTGCTACGCATACCTCCGGTCTCATCGTCCTGGTCAGCACAATCGACAAAAAGATTGGCAACGTGCTTATCGGTCGATGCGGCGAGCAAGCGAGTAAGGTTGTCATTCAAGGGGTCCTTGTTCTTGTCAAGCCAGCCGTCGGTAGAGTATTCGACCTCGGCGGCATAATGCGTGAGAATGAAACCTTGACCTAACCGAGAAGGCCGATACTTTTGTGACTTCTTATCCCACAAGGAGTTTAGCTTCTCAGAAAAGGTCTTGTCGGTGGCCTTGGGCATGACACAGTCTTCATCGAGACATGAAAAGATGCCAATGGGGTTGGAAACTTCGATCAGGTCAATGGTAGGCTGCAGGTCCTTGCCAAAGTCGATGAACTTCCACTCGATTTGTTCCCTGGCATACTCTTCTTGCTCCAGGACGAACATGTGATGGTTGAAAAACTGTTGCAGCTTCTCGTTGGTGTAGTTGATGCACAGCTGCTCAAAGCTGTTCTTCTCGAAAATCTCAAAACCGGCAATATCCAATACACCAATAAAACGGGTGTCATCAAGGCCCATGCCAGCACGATCAAGTTGTCGGTTGATCCTGGTCACGAGGTCGCCAAAGCCCCGCTCGTAGATGCCTTTCGCAAGAGCGTCGATGCTAAAGCGGACTTGTTCTGGTGTCTGTACCTTTTCAACCCACTCCCTCCCTGCTTTCACTTTGGGATGCAGCAATGCACGGAGGAAGGGCTCGAGGGGTACACCGAGCAGCTTGCAGACTTTCGCGGCGACCTCCTTGGCATCGGGAGCAAGGCGAGCCTGATCTGCCGACCTGCTCTCCTTGACAACAGAAATGTTTCCGAGGTGAAGAACAGCGGCAATGGTGCGTAGAATGCAGGCCTGCTCTTCATCCGAGAAACCCATCACCATAAAGGCTTCCATTAACGAGCTCCACTCGTCCTGGTCAGACACCCCTGTGATAATCTCTTGCCCGTCGCGAGTGTACGCGAAGTCTTGGACATCCAACCCATCAAGCAGGAAGTCTTGTTTCAGCCTCCGATCTGCTCCCCTGAGAAGTTGGTAGAAAATGTGATAGTTGCGCTCCTGCGCGTTGATTCGCACGACGCGAGATTTCTCAAAAAGATACCAGTCAATGAAGGCGCCGGCAATCGATCCATCGCGATTGAATTCGATTCTGATGAACTTGCCAAATCTAGAAGAGTTATTGTTGCGCACAGTTTGGGCGTTGCCAAAGGCCTCCAGAATCGGGTTGGCCCTCAAGATCTGGGCGGAGAGATTGGAGTGCTGTTGTTTGCCTCTAGTCTTCGCCGGTGACTGGGACTGAGCGACGGCAGCGAGGTACTGGATCACCTTCTTGGTGTTCTCAGTCTTTCCAGCACCGGATTCTCCGGTCACCAAAATGCTCTGATTCTCGTTCTCATCCGCCATATTTCGGAAGGCCTCGTCAGCCACGGCGAAGATGTGGGGTTTGTTGTCCTCCCTGTTCCTGCCCTTGTACATGTTGACGTATTCATTGGTGTATATCGGAATAGGGGTGTAGGGGTTGACCGTCACCAGGAACAGTCCGGAATAGGTGTAGATTAGGTCCGACATGTATCGTGTTTGGAGGTTGTGGACGACCGAGGCCTCGTTTAGGTGTGTGAGCTCCGCCATGTCGTTTGCTTTGTCGAACTTGGCTGGGTTTACTTTGTCAACGCTCTCAGCATCTACCTCCCGTTGCTGTCCCTAGGTCAGTAAGCGGTGAGGCCAGAAACTTCCAATGCACACTCACACTCCCATCATCACACTGAACCAAAAGTTTGTTTCCACCCAGCTCCTCCACCACCCAGCCCTTGACGAATGCCGTCTGCGGGTCCTTAAGCCAGACATACTTTCTGCCTGAAAAGTCGTTCTCACCCTCAATCCCCTTGACAACGTCGGTGGGCTTCCGCATGTCTTCGGTTTTGAGGTACGACGGCGCGAAGGTGCTCGAACTGGGCGTCCCCTCTCGAGAGGGACCGCGGGCATGGTTAATTCGAAGAGGCGCTGGCGGCGCCAATGTTGCTGCCGCAAAGTTCTGAGAACTGTGAGAGCTATGGGAGTTCGTCCTGGCGTGGGGAGGTGGGGAGGGCGCCCCTGCGAGTAGAGACGGCGAGGAGGGGCCGAGGACAGATTTTGGGCGGCCAGGACCATTCGAACCGGTCGAGGTCGAGGCGTTCCTCGCAAAAGGATTATTGCGAACCGACATGGTGCGCCTCTGTTGGGGGATCAAAAATCCAAGAGATCATGGAATACTGCCGGAAAACAATGTGGTAGTGTTGATTTGCTGAGGCTGCAGGGCCCTGTAAACAACATTCAAGAAAATGAAGCCCGGCCAAAGCGATGCATGTAAATGCGATGCGGGGCTAAAAAGGTAAGGTAGAATTGCAAGGGCCAGCAAGGCAAAAAAAAAAAGCAAAAAGCACAGATAAATCTGGCTGTGGCCTTCTCCTTTCTCCAGGTGGTTCAGTTTGGTTCTCTGGGGAGAAGTTGCTCAACTGGAGGAAGGAAACAAGAAGGTAACCTTGATGCCGCCCAACCTCAAGCTGGTTCGTGGTTGCCCCAGCACACCCCGGTCGAGTAAACAAACCCAGCAAGTGCCCGCCCACGGCTCGCTTGCTTTATGTCACTGGCTTGGACCGTGCACCGATTGCTAAGTTCGGACTAGCGCATAATGACCGAGCCTTTCGCCATGGACGCGCTTCGAATAACTGACCACCAACTCGATGCGAGTTAACCTGGACCTGAACATTTCGGTCGCGCGACCTGATCAGCATCTCAACTTGGAAAGCCAACCACAACGCAACTAGCACCGAGATTCGTCGTGCTATTTTTATTGTTGGGAATCCTACCCATTGGCATTTTCGAGTTAGCCCCCTCGTACTTGGTACATCGGGTTGCTTTCGGAGTGCTTTGCTCTTGCACCCCACGATCACCACAGACGCAGGTCCTTTGTTTCTCTCAACAAGGATCTCGGTACCTAATCTTTTGCTGTATTCCGTGCGCGCTTCGAATCCATCCCTCTTGGCTACGCAAACAAGGGTCAGCCTCAACAGCCCTCACCGTCCCCCCGTCGATTGTCGAGATGCACGAATTGTAGCGACATCCTCATCGCTGAAATTCTGCCATGTCGCAATACCCTCATCCGTATGGCTACAGCCAATACCATGGCGAATACCCGCCACCGCCGTATGCCTACCCGCACCCCTCCGGTTACCCGACACCCCAGACCGACCCCTACAACTCTTCTGCCGCACCAATATATCACGATGCTACACAAGCTGCTTTCAACATGAACATGAATTCCACGCATATCCCGGGGCTTGGAGTAGGCGGCGCGGTTCCTCATGAGACTCACCACAGCTTTTCGTCGAGTATTTCGCCTTGGGCGCAGCCCCCTGGGTTTTCGCAATTTGCGCCAAGTGGCCCGCCGACGCAGACCTCTGGATCAAGCCCGTACAACCTCCACCACCCCCACCTCAACGCCACCCACAATCCAAAAACTGGCGTACAGCCTCTGACGCAGCCCGTCCCGACTGCGGCGCACCCGACCGCCGAGGTTGAAATGGAGGAAGGGGAGTTGAGCGAGGGTCAGTTCGAGGATCTGTACGAGCCGCGGGAAGAGGACCCAGTTGCGCCCGCGCAGACCGTTTCCAAACCTCTACCTTTTCCAGTTGGAGACTTCAGCCAACCAGCAAGCGCCGCTGATACACCGGACGGGGGATTCTATGGCTCCGACGACGATGGTGGCGACTAAGGAAGCCAAGGGGAATGAAGGGTATGGGTTTCGGTCGCATTCCCGTTTCTTAGTCTCAAATTTACGGTGCTAATAGTTACAGATCATGAGCGACTCCGCGTCCTATTCGCCCGTTCCTGTCACCACGAGCAGATTCAGAAGCGGAAATTACCGGACCCCACAACCTGTCGAGGACAAGAGAGCTCAACCAAAATCGATCCAGCCCGTTGCTGGGGCGCCAAAACCTGCTGTCCCGGGCCTGGAAATTGTGACCCAAGCCCCTGCGACCCAAGCCCCGATCATACCCTCTTTGAACGGCGGTTCGACCCAGATCGGAAATACTGTGCCGACGCAACAAGCCGATCCATCGAGTTCTTTCAGATCCTTACAAGAAGCGAAGAAAGAGGCGCAGAAGGCGATTTTGCGGTTGTGGCCCTTGGGGGTCAAGTACCAAAATTATCTCGACGAGGGGTTCGACGAAAAACTGATCAAAAATCTTTTTCTGGATCTTCGTTTGGACATGCCTAAGACCGCCACCATCACCTCTGCCGCTCCATCGAAGGGAGCGCAGCAAACGGAGGGCAATGGAACTGGCTCGAATAAGCCAGGTCAGCCCTCCGACACACGCCCACAACACGCTCCTATCGCCACGAAGGACTCGTCCGCCATGTCCGAACAGGCAAGGAAGGGCGAGGAACGAAAAGACCGTATCGCAAGGCTCCTTGCAGCTAAGGCAGCCAAAGCACCAGCAGCACCGAACCCATCTGTGCCTACTCCCGCACAACCTAAGCAAACCGAGTCAACTGCGCAGGACGAGAAAACCGCGCCAGCGCCGCCAAGTTCGGCACCGCCAGCCTCTGCAACACCAGCTTCAGCACCGCCAAAACCTAAGACGTGGGGCGAGAAAGAACGTTTGATCTCAGCAGAAAATAGCCGCGCTCCACAAATCTCGAGAAGCTCAAAAGTCCACCGCTGATACAACTGGCTCGGGGAGTAATAACGGAGCGCCCGCCCCTTTCCCTACTTCAACAGGCAGCCCCACTCCTTTAGCTATCCCCACAGGTCCCAGGGCAGGCAAACGGTTCTCACGCGTCGTCGAGCGCCCAAGCAACCCCATCTCAACCTCGCCCGGCGTTGCCGGGCTTGATGTTGTCAGCCAGTGTCCCGCAGAATAATCCGAACCAACGCAAGCGTCCAGTGGCCTCGGATTTCGTTGAATATTCAGCGGTGTCCGCCCCTACCAAGCGACCCTTCGCCCAAGCCCGCAAAGAGACGTCGCTCATTATTGATGTGAGTGACGAGTCTAACGACGAAGAGATGGATATGGATATGGATATGGACATGGGGTCACCAGTTGATGAGGCATTGCCCATTCAATCCAACGGCGCGCTTGGTCAACGTGGACCAGCTGTCCGTGATTTCCCACCCCTTACGGATTCCTTCCCCCCGCGCCAGTTTTCGAGTCCAGCGCCTTCTGTGACTCCACCCGGGGGTCGGGTTAACAGCAAACAGCGGACTGAGCTTGATCTGAAAGAAAAAGCGATCCAGGATATGAGACGGAAGATCGCGCTTGCAGAGGCTAAGCGGAAAGTCAAACAGTCCTCTGGTGGCTCGGTGACGCCAGGCCAAACCGGATCAGAATCCAAAGATGGCGACACCCTTCGGCTGCCAGTTGGCCGACCGACTGAGTCCATGAGCAGCCCGCATCATTCAGACGGAGCTTCTGGCCAGCTTACACCGGACGCACCATCAACCCGGCTTTCCCAGCCAGCCGAGACGCTGCCTCTTGATCTGCGCCAGCGAGAACTGAGCCGTGACCGCATCATGAGTGTTCAAACACCTCGGGTTGCTTCACTCCTCACCGAAACAATGAAGCGAATGCAACAACTGCAAGCTGAACAAGCACGGTTGAAGGCCGAGATCGACAATAACGTTGCCGAGCAAAAGAGATTGGCCGATGAACTGCAAGCGCTGGAGACGGCTCCTCCGGCTGACAACTCACAGCCCAATGGGTTACGTTCGGAGAATGACTCGGGTGATTCCTCGTCTTCCGGCACCGCAAACGGTACTGGCGATCAACAGGACGAGGATTTCCCATTGCAAACAGCAAGCTTTTCGGCTGATACTCAAAATGATGCGTTGTCGTCAACTCGATCCGAGCCGGGAGGTATTGGCGTTGCATCTACGATCGAAGACGAAGTCCCGGAAGAAGGGCCGCAAGAAAGGCTACAAGAAGGGTCGCAAGGTCGATCACTGTCACCTTCCGTTACTAACCTCGGCACCGTTGAATCTGCTGATGTTGATTTTGCTGAGCGTCTGTCGAACACCTCGGCACAGGTCGAAGAGCTTGTGCCGAATGATGACATGGTCCAAGAAGATGATGGCCGGCGCCAAGGGGATGCTGGGATTGCCTTGGTGTCGTCACCCGAGTCACAGCCAGCTGAAAACAACACCCCTCCTCTAAATGTGCCCGAACAAGTGGATTCTTCGAAGGCCGACAAGACCACGCCTATGGAACTAGATTCGAGATCCCCTAGTCCGGAGATGCCGGGACCTACCAGCAACGTCGACCTAGAATTTCTAGGCCCACTGCCTGACCAAATATCGAGCGCCGCGCAACCCCGAAAGGCAGTGCAGGAAATAGAGACGGATGTTTCGGGAGAAGTACATGTCGTTTCTTCCTGTATCTCGGGAGCATCGAAGCTAACACAGTTGCAGGTGAATCATCGCCCAACGTCACAATCAGAAAACAGATTGAATTTTTACGAGAGCCCACTTCGTTATTTTCATGCCTATCGATTTCACCCGGAGTACAAAAATGCAGTTGCCGGTGGACTGAGGTCATTGACTTACAGCAACAGAATTGATCCCGAGAAGGAACTGTGCCCTTTCGAACTTACTGGAGAACAGTGCCCCGCCAACTGCGAGTACCAGCATTTCGGCTCTATCAGTCCTCCGGGTGAGTCTACCCACACCACAAACGGGCTGCTAACGTAAACGTCCAACTCCCCCCGTGGAAGCTGACTCCTGGCCCTCTACCTTCCAGATGACCAAATCCTCCTGGAGCTTGGGAATTCCGACGACTATATTGGCGAGCAAAAGAGCCGGTTCATCCAGGGCCTGCGGGAGCTCCTCCAGAAGTTCAAGGCCCAGAAAGTTAAGGACTTCGACACAATAGCGCGCGGAATCATTGAATTCCGCTCCCAGTTCCTCGGGGACAAGTCCAAGGTACTCCGCTTGGAAGGAGTCACCCTCTGATCAGGACGCTTTGCAGCCGGCCATCAGACTGGATGGCGACAGCCCCGCGCCGCCAGTCCAGTCTCATGTGCCCTCCGACAGTAGATCTATTTCCCGGCTTTCTTTTTCTTTTTCCAAGCGCGACTTCTGCAATTTGAACGTTCGGCGTTTCATTCGCACGGAACATCTTCTGCCTTCTGCATAGGCCACACGCCACTTCGGCGGGAAAAGGGGGAAAGGTCTCCATGTGGGACGGGGTGGGCGTTGTAGGGAAAGATACCCAGCTTTGTCAAAGCTTGTAAGAGTTGGCCCGGGGTGTTGAAGAGCGTGGGGGTGAGGGGAGGGAGAGAAAAAAACAATCGGTAGGGGTCAGTGGCATCCCCATATCTGGCGATCGGGGATAGTAAGATATCACTAGAGCCGCTAGGGCAAGGCAAGGCATGGCAAGCGCGACGGGCCACGAGTTGTCTGTGTTGCTCTGAATTCTGAAACGCAGAGAGAGCATAATCTACATGAATCGTATTTCACCGAGCTGTTAGGAATATTGATGCTCGAGCCGATCTCCTACACCTTTCGTATCTTGGGGGTAATAATAATAGGCAACTTGGCTGAGGCGTTTCGCTTCGCCGTGGCCAGCTCAGGAAGATGAAAACTAGATGACAAACTAGATGATAATTGACCGTCTTTCTACCCACAATTATTGTAAAACCGTGCCGTCACTCTTGCTCTCTTTCCATCTTGATAACCACTTCAAGTTCACATCGTTGGCTTCTCTAGCTCATTGACCCAACCAACAAACGAGACGCACCGGTCTATCAGAACATATCCTCAAAATTAAAATGACAGCATCTATAAAGAAATAAATCGCGTGTGCGTCCATTTAAAGCTTCGACTCCTTGCCCTCGGGCGCCGGCTGCTGAAGTCGAACGAGGCCCTGAATAGTAGCGTCGGTTGGTTAGCAAACGTTCCTCTACATCTTAGTGTGAGGAGCAAAGAAAGAGAAGAAGAGAAAACCTACCTCCTGCACACAGGTCGCCAGCAACGTCCCGTCTTTGCTAAAGATCTTCTGCATGACCACGCCCCTTCCATCCCCCGCCCACGGACTCTGCATCTCGGTGAGCATCCAGTCGTCGGCGCGCACCTTGGTCGGCTCGTGGAAGTAGATGGTATGGTCGAGGCTGACCATCATGCCGATGGTCGGCCGGCCCACCATCTCGCGCGGGTCCTCGCCCATACCCTCCCACTGGTGCAGCGTCTTGACCTTCAGCTTCAAGTCCTCGGGCAGCTGGTCGTAGTCCTCGGCCTTGAAGGGAAAACGCCACAGCTTGTGGATGCGCGTGATGGTGCCGATGAAGTAGCTGTCGGACACGTAGGCGAGCGCCTCGAGCTGCGCCGCCTGCCCGCCTGCGATCTTGCCGCGCGCCCGCACCCACTGCCGCGTCACCTTCTCCCCGGGCTTGTCCGCGCCCCCGGCGTCCACCACCTCGATCCGCGCCCCCTGGAACGGGCCCTGCGAAATCAGCTCCGGCTCCCCCGCGTAGTCGTCCGGCGGCGGCCGCAGCGGCTGCCCGTCGGGGCCGCGCGGAATCGCGCTGGCGTGGCTGACCTCGGCGATCTGCTTCTTCTTCTGAGGCGTCGCCGCCTTGGGCCCCTCCCCGCCCTCCTCCTCACTGCTCGTGCTGCCGCCGGACGTGTCGCGCACGAAGGAGATGGTGGTGGTGAAGATGCAGCGGCCGCGCTGGCGGGCCTGGACGGTGCGGGTGGCGAAGGAGCGGCCGTCGCGCACCTGCTCGACGTGGAAGAGGATAGGCAGCTCGGAGGTCGCCTCGCCCAGCATGGGAATGTAGCAGTGGGCACGAGTGGGACCCAGGAAAGTCGGGGGGCCCACGGGTCCCGCTGCGCCCGCGGCCAGGGCAACATGGGCGATCACGGCGCCGCCGTAGATGCCGCGCGCGCCGGGCGGGTTGCCATGGCTGGCGCGTGTTGGTGAAGATGTTTCCTGTTGGGGGGGGACGGCGTGTTAGGTGGTACTGGTACTTTGGGGTGTTTGGGAAGTTTTATGATGGGGGTTGCTGTTGTTGTGGGGAGGGGGTATGTCCAAAGGTGAGTGATTGCTACCCAGAGCGCCGTGATGTGATACAAAACATGGAAGCGGTTAACTGTTCCCTTGGATGACTTACAGGACCCAAAACGGCCAGCTCGGTTACCTCCAACGCATTTTCAATCTGTGCCTTCTTGGGGTCTTCAGGGGGCGGTCGGAGCAGAGTCGAACGATCGTTCATCGTATCCTGAGGCTGTGCCGAAAGTAGGTGCGCGGCGGTTGGGGGTTTCGTAACAAAGGGCTGGGGGTTGACAAGCTCGGTTGGTGATCCTTAAAGGGGTTCAACCGCGGCGTGTAAAACAGTGGATGCGAGTTGGCGAGATCGGATGATGGAAAAAATAACCAAGAACAGTAACACCGAGTATTCAATTAACCTCAGATCTTGAACATGCAGATTGATAAATTGGGACTTTATTTGATGCAGGCAATGAATGGTTTTAGTATTGGATGCGCAAGGCATGAACTTGAAGGTCCAAATTCCACATTTGATCCCATGTGTATCCAGGGCCCCACGCCTGTTGCCGAGGCTCTGAGGTGTCGGGCGGCACTGATTCCGGGGGTTGTCTCTCCCGAACTCCGTTCCTGACAGGCTGGGTCTGGACTGAGCCAGATCGATTAGCTAATCTGTGCCTGTTCAGCCTATTTTGGTAACATGCGGTACCTTGACTCTCCTTTGCGTAATCTGTATTCAACCTGTTTATAGGATTCGAGAAGCGAGCCCACTTGCAACGGGAAACTCTCGAGTGTTCATGAAGGCGTCATGCAACAATATATGGTAGGTAGTTAGAAGGTTACATTAATGTACAATATAACCAGTCTATTATTACGTTCTTGGAAGTGTTTCCGGCCTGGAAAATGGCCATGCCTCGCCACATCTTGCTGTTTCAGCATCCCGCTTAGTTGGCCATGGAAGTGTTTGTGCCTGCCATACCGTCTTTACTGTGTAATGAAAAAGAAAACTTTCTGCTCCCCTCTCCCAGCCAGCCACAATCCCACAGCTTAGGCACGTGAAATCCAGGGTCGTCGTTTGTTTTAGGTGGGGCGGTTGTTGCTCGCTTGAGCCGATCCAAAACTGTCCAAGCGGATCTCCAAGGCCAACGTCATCTCCCCAACCCCAGCCGACCAGGGATGTTGGAATCGCAGCCAAGGCGGTCTTTAAGCTAGAATCCCCACTCTGCCCCCCATTGCCCACCACGTTGCTGCTTCACCTCAATACCCCCCCGACAATTCGTCGCGAGAGTGCCTATGTTCTTTGACCAGCGTTTTTCCCCATTACAGTTTTATATTTGAAACCTTTGCACCTCGCAAGACCGCGCACGACTCGAATTCACTCCGATATTCGCTTAGCCGCCTGACGATTGCTGTTCTGGAGACTGCGGAGACCATGCCTGACGCGGGGGAGAGGTAGCACCCCTTAACCCACATTGTTGGACCCTGTCAACAACTACCGGCAGAAGCTGTTGCCCGTATCTGGGTCTCTGGTTGCCGTGGGGTCCGTCAAGTATCCCCGCTAACTTCCCATTCTGCACAGTTCGCATCGACGAACCAAATCCTCCGCTCTCTCCTTGCTTCGACGAAAGGGGGCCGAAGAAGACATGTCTTCCACCGAAGATGCGGCATCGGTCGGGTTGGGTTTGGGTAACACAACTTCGGCAACTTCCACCGCAGCGACATCCTCTGAGCCGGCGATCCCCACCACGCACCAACAACCCAAGGGTCATAGTTCGAGGCTTTCTGTGGCCGGGAGCGTAATGGGCCGGATTCCCTCGAACACCCCCTCGTTTGCGGGCGGAAGGTCGCCCAACCCGACCGACAAAGGGACCTCGCTTGAATCGTCCGTCAGGAAGTTTCGAATTGTCGAAGCCCTCCGTAACGGCGATACCGCCTTCATCTCCAAGGCCATCCGCGAAACCGCCGACAACGCACCCCGCCTGAGCACCTCGTCGTTTACAACTCAATCGGGGGCCCTGGAAGATACTACAATCTTGCACCTAGCCATACAATGCGCCGAACAGCCTGTTGTTGAGTACGTCCTGTCCGACGGGGCCGGTTCTCTCGACATCAATGCCCGGGACAAGGACGGCAATACCCCCCTTCACGTTGCAGCAACGCAAGGCCGCACCCAGGTCGTGCGTCTACTTCTCGAGAACAAGGAAATCAACGATGCCATTGCCAACCACCAGGGGCGTCTCCCCATCGACCTCGCTCGGAATCCCGAAATCTTCCAACAGCTACAACTGTCAAGATCCTTGTTCGCTGAGAACAAAGTTAGACAAATTCAGGATCTCATCCTGCACGGCGAGCTCAAGGTTCTAGAACAGGTGTTGGAGGAGCCACGCTTCAAAACGGTGCTAGATATCAATAGCCCCGAGTTCTCGTCGGAGCCAAACACGGTGCAAGCCGGCGGCACCCTGCTGCACGAGGCAGCTCGCCGTAAAAATAGCCGGCTGATTCAGGTTCTGCTACTGCACGGGGCTGATCCGTTCCGCCGGGATCGCAAAGGAAAACTGCCGCAGGACGTGACCAAAGACGAAATCACCCGCGCCATGTTGAAAAAGTCCCCCGCTGCCGTGGCGGCACAAAGGGGCATCCAAGAGAAGGCTGTCCTCGGGTCCACCACCCAAGGTGCGGCCACAGCGACGCCCGGCGATCCGCTGGCCGGACGGGAAGCGCGGGAAATGAAGGGCTATCTCAAGAAATGGACCAACTATCGGAAGGGGTACCAACTACGATGGTTCGTCCTCGAAGACGGTGTCCTCAGCTACTATAAGCACCAGGATGACGCTGGCTCTGCCTGTCGCGGCGCTATCAACATGCGTATTGCCAAGCTTCACATGAGCGCAGACGAAAAGACAAAATTCGAAATTCATGGCAAGTCCTCAGTTAAGTATACTCTCAAGGCAAACCACGAGGTCGAAGCGAAACGGTGGTTTTGGGCCCTCAACAACTCTATTCAATGGACAAAAGACCAAGCCAAGGAAGAGGAACGACAACAAGCGCGGAACGCCGAGCTGCTGAAGCAAGCCAAGGCCGAGCACTCTCACCTCTCAGAATCGCCGAGTGAAAACGCCAGCGTTGCCGAACAGTCGCGCAGCAGCATCCAGCTCACGCGGATGCATTCCTCGGCCCGTGCCTCTAGCAAGAGCGGATTCCCCACCATCGGGAGCAATGATGAGGATGACTTTGCGGATGCAGCCACCGAGGCGGACAAGACGGACCGAAATGGTGGGACCATTGCGGATGAAGCCGAGGACGATGACGAGTATGGCGAAGGGTCTAGTGGACAGGATGCCCCACCAGCAAACAAGGACGCCTTCAATATTACCGCCCAGTCCGCCAAGTTACAGCTCGAATCCATGTCCAACGTCACGGCGGCCCTGCTCCTCGTAGTCAAGTAAGAGCCCGGCTATTACCTTGGCTGACCCCAAGACATCGCAAGCTCTGGCCACTTACGACGCCGCCATCCGCTCGCTTACCGGTCTGGTTGGGGATCTACTCCGTATTTCAAAAGACCGCGATGCGTACTGGCAATATCGCCTTGACCGGGAGTCCGAAATGCGGCGTATGTGGGAAGAGAGCATGGCGCAGGTCGCCAAGGAACAGGAGGCGCTCGAGGCCCGTGTTGGCGAATCCGAACTGAAGAGGCGGATGACGAAGCGGATTCTCAAGGAAGTTGTTGAAAAAGGCATGCTTGAAAGCAGCCAAACCGGCCTTTCGACGGCCCAAGCGGCTGAAGCTGCCATCCAAGAAGAGGAGGGTGTCGCCGAGGCTCCGGCGGAGGCCGCAGGCGCAAAGTCACCGACCCATTCAGTATGTCTAGGCGGCAGACTGTGATGACTCAAATTGCCGATATTTCAGACTCCGAGTCCGACGAGGAAGAGTTCTTCGATGCCGTCGATGCCGGCGAAGTCGAGGTGTCCCAGTTACCCCCTTCGGAGCTCACCGCCTCTCAAGAAAAGCAGCAGCTCATTATCTCGGACACCTACGACATCAGCAACTCGTTCAGGGGCTACGAGAACGGCATTCGCACACGGTTGAAGATGGATGCGGATAATCGGCCGAAAATCTCACTCTGGGTAAGTTCGTAGGAAAATTTGCCCGAGGCAACTTGCTAACCCATCACTCAATAGGGCATCCTCAAGTCCATGGTCGGAAAAGACATGACCAAGATGACGCTACCCGTCTCTTTCAATGAACCTACCTCGCTCCTCTACCGCTGCGGTGAGGACATGGAGTATGCCGACCTCCTGGATCTCGCGGCCGACCGAGCAGACTCTGTCGAACGCTTGCTGTACGTGGCGGCATTCGCTGCCAGTGAGTACGCATCCACCATCGGCCGTGTCGCCAAGCCGTTCAACCCGCTGTTGGGCGAGACCTTCGAGTACGTCAGGCCGGACAAGAACTACCGCGGCTTCATCGAGCAGGTCAGCCATCATCCCCCAATCGGCGCGGCT
>NT_165978.1:2797001-2838694 GCF_000143365.1 Chaetomium globosum CBS 148.51
ATAAACAATTTTTTTGGGGGGGGGGGGGGGATGTTGGAGCAGAGGGGTTGGATACACGCTGGTGATGATGCCGAAATGAATGGATGGATGGATGAAGGAGCGTAAGGGTCGGTGGTTGGTTGAGGCTGCGTGGTTGCTTGGTTGTTGGTCCTTGTCATGAAAAAACGTATTTGCCGTAATAAAGACGTGTGGTAGAGTATATCCTTTCGGGCTTTCTCAGATTGCCCCCGTCGTCGTGGTGGACCTGGTTGTTGTTCGGCTTGTTATGCCATCAGCTTCCCGTTCTCTTTCTTCTCTCTCATGCCTGTGGCCTCATGCTTATTGGACACTCCTCGGCCCTTGACTTTTGAAATCCAAGGGCGCTGGGTGAACCTCGGACGACTTATAACATCTAGTTCATAATGCCGCAACTCGGAAGCCTGGAACCTCCAAACTCCTGATTGAGACCCGAATTGACCCCGGCTAGTTGAGCCAAAGGCCGTTTGGCTATACATTCCTCGCTTGGTTGTTCCGGGATTGACTGATGGTTGTGAGTGAGGTGTGTGGTGGAGCACGAGGGTGGAGTTCAAGTTGCCTTAGCAACTGGTGAAAGAACAAGGTAAACATCAACCCCTGAGTGAGATCTCTTGTTGAAGATGAAGTGGAACTTTGAAAGGCAAGGTTGGTTACTACTGGGTGCGGTATTTACAATCGGATATGCTCATCTGCGACGTACTGAAGCATAGGCGATAAGATGGTAAGTGGATAGGTGAGTGAACTTGAGGTGATTCAGCCACGATGAACAACTTCAGATAGGTAGTAGGTAGTTGGGGATGCCCCGGGAATTCGTCGTTCACATGGTGCCATGATGAGAAAAGCCGTAAAAGTCAACTTCCATTGAATTTAATTTTCGTAACACTCTCTAGTATTGTGGTTTAGCTTCCTCCCCTCTACTACCTGCCAGTGTAGTTTGGGGGCTTCCAAAGTGAGAAGGAGGAATCCGGTAAAAGCCGACTATTGCCTAGCGGTCAATCACTACCTCATAGTCTCTTGTTCAACCGGACACAAATTCGGTTTCTGTGTGACCCACAACTCGAGTGCTGGGATGTAACCACCCATGCGGGCAAATATGCTTTCGGACTACGCTTGGCCTCGAGTCACCTTGCTTTTGATTTGCGTTGCCTAGGCTGAAGGGCCATTCGAGCTTCTCAATATACAATCACTTTAGGTCCAGACATGACTTTATTACCCCCAACGCTCCGTTTCCCTATCCTGATTCGCCTCGTTCTTCTTTCCACACATAAAGAGCCTCATGCAACACTGTACCGCTTCCAACCGTGCAAGGTAGGCAGAAGTCATCATGGTAGAGTGGTCGATGGCCATTTGGGGCCCTTATGCCTATAGATATGGAAGAAGGCAGTCAGCCAGCCGTCGGAAACTGTTTCGGTGAACTTGCATGCTCTCGTCATCCCGCATGCCGTAACACCCTGTTGGGTCATTCGCTAAGTAGGTATATCTCCCACCTCTCCGGGTCCCGAACTTCAGATGACTTCTGCAATCTGGTAGGCCTACCACCAGACACAGTCACTAGGCCCCCCAACCCCCCCCCCCCCCCGGGCCCCACACACATGGGAATCTATTTCGGGGTAACAGACCAGGCTCCCCTCGGAGGTGGCACGTGGGGTTCATGCGCCCCAAACATCAGACGAATTGAGATGGTGTGACTTGTGGCACGGCAGATCGACGCGTTAGTCTCGCCGTATCACAAACCCCGCCGCCCCGGCTCCCGCTCACCGATTTGTTGTGTAACCCACAGATACGTACGCCCGGCATGGGCTGCATATCTAAACCACATAGAGCCTGTTTCACGGTTGCGCTGTGCGAGCCGAGGGCTTGGTCCAACAGCCCGAAACAAGGGTGGCGCAGCGGTTACAGAGCAGGCTGCATGAGGTGGTGGGACGTAAAGGTTCATGGCTATCTAGCAGGGCTGATGTTGGGTTCGGCTGCCTGGCCGGCCACCGATATTTGCCCTTAACCAGACCCCGGGCGGAATGGTTTCGGGGACTCCCCAAATGAGTCGCAGTCTCTTCATGTATGACGCGGGAACAGGCACCTTGTGTTGCGGCGGAAGCAGCCGAGAAAGGTGCCCATGCTCTGGACATATGCATGTACATACATGCCTCGCACGCCCGAGTGGAACGTGGCCCGAACATCAGCCCCCTCTGAGCATTGACGACGCCCACTCACTTACGCACTTCCATAAGTATCGAGGTAGTTGGGCCTTGACTCCCACGAGGCACGTTCTGTGGTAGGCGGTTCCCCCATTCCTCGCGATTTAGGCACCGGAAGGCAAACGGTCATTTTGCCGGCCGGCCGGGAGGCGACAGCCCACCCTCCTCGGTGTGGTCTCACGATGCGGCTTGAACAACTTGAGAGACTGGCCAGCTGGATTCAGCGGATGAGGAGTGCGCGGCCAGTGGCTACAAAGCCCCCTCAGCTCGTCAGCCTTCTTTGCCAAGGCATCAGATCATTCGATTGGATGGTTTGTATCGGAGCATAGGAGTCGGGGTTGCACTGTGATTAATGCTCGGCATATCCCTACCTGGGAACCTTGGTTGGCTAAGGTGAAAGGAAGGTAAGGGATAGATTTGCATCCGGCCGCCTGTTTGTTTCACTTTCGGTTGATTCGCCGAGACCGAAGCACCACCTTGAGCTTTTCTCCCAGCCTTGCCCGCTAGGTACCTTCAGCACAACCACAATCCAGCCATGAGCGTTAGGGTTCGGGCTAGCTATGGTCAAAGGTCATCGAGGTGAGGAATGCGAGCTTCTGTCGTTGTTTGCATCGAGTTACCAATATCTGCGCCTTGAAAGTGCGATTTGGCTGGATTTTGGTTCTTCATCGGAGCATTTGAGAGACCACTGGCATTTCAGTTTCAACGGAAGGCCTTACTTCATACTTGGTTCGCCCTGGATCATTTGGAGTTGCCAATGCCAATTGCTAGTTAGTTCTCGTGCCAGTGTAAAGCAACGGTTGCCTTGTCTCGGTTGCATCGACTTTGTCGAATCGGAAACCTCCCCAGCGACCCCAACCATTCTGGCCTGCAGAGTTGTCCGTCTGAAGCAGGTTCGAGAACGCACTGCGTCCCACAATCGAAGGCGTCCTGTACTCAAGCACCTGCAACCTGTGTTCTCGATTTTCGTCAAAAAATGTGATTGATCACTTATTTTGTATACGTAGGCTAGGGAGCTAATATTTATTACGTGAAACGTAAAATGTCGGTGCTTGAGTTCAGATTTTGAAGGCCCACGGCTGATGTGTGTGTGAGGTGAATGAAGGCTGGCTGACTCCCTGGAACCCGCCGAGAAAAAGAAGGAAGCACGACATGGGGCGGAATACACTCGGACAACCGCACCTTGCGTTGGCGGGGAGGGGGGTTGATTGGGGCCATGGCAACATACCTGGCAATGTGTGTGCATGCCCGCAAGGCGACCAGAGGTATGAATGACATTGGGCTCCCCAGTGTTAGGTAATTTGAAGGGGTACGCACATCCCCACCGGATTATAGCAATGTAACATACGAATACATGGAGGACAATAATGCATGTCATGGATGTGGGTACGTTGCCCGAGGACATGATTCAAGAAGCGGGTTTACACAAGCGAGATCCGGACCAAACTAAGTCCACAATGATCAAATTGAACCTCAACAGCCTGCCGGGGCCCGAGTCTCACCTCGGGCACCTCGGGCCAGTTGTCATCATACTAGCCTGCGAGGTGCTCGAGCCTCCCTAGCGTGATTCTTGCGTCCCATTACAAGGCGAACGGACAGGCTTTAAAGGATGCCTAAGCGCCGTGCCCCTAACGTGGGCTGGGGTTAATGCCCGGCGGGGGAGGCCGGGCAGCATGCCCCCTTGTCCTGCCGCCTTACCGCTGCATAATTCTGTCGGGCATCATTGCAGGACGGGACGGACATGGAAAGAATGGAAGTCGAGCTAGCGGCATGCCCGTCAATCGGCAGAGCAGGGGTCGGAATCATCGGATAGCCGCCCGAAAAAACAACTGCCGAGACTCGGCGACCTTTTTAGCGTGAGCCTTCTCGTGGAAAAGGCGTCACGGTGCCAGCTGGCTGGCGAAGGTCGAATGAGGCTCAAGGAGGAAAGGATTAACTACCCGCGGGCACGAGCCGGCGGTGAGCGGAGGTCTGGCCGGCATACCGGCACCGTGGCCCTTCTCGGTTCCAAACTCCCGATCAACCAAACTTTGGGGAATTGTCTGCACAGTCCACTTGCCAGTTAAACCAGATCCGGGGCGACCCTTTTCCGCATCAGGATAAGTGAGGCTACTCCGTAGAGCGTGCGCTGCCGACTTGCCATGTGGCTACCCATCCGTGATCCGGGGCGGTGAATATCCCTGACTCGTCGGTTATCATTTCAATTGAGTCTGTTGCCTTGGGAAAAGAGCACATGTGTGTTGGCTCAAGACACGATATCAAACAAGAACGCTCGCAAACAAATGATGCTGGGCTGAGCACCTGAATGATTGGCTAAAAGGTAGACGCAATGTTCCGTCCAGCCCGACCTCCCAACAGAGCCGCATCAACCATGCATAGACGAAGTTCCCTTGGGAAACTGAGAGGGATGAGAAGTGCTGATTTGTACTCCCTCGACCTAACTTCCAGCATTTGGGAGGTGAACAGGGCATGGCGTGCCACGTAAGGGTGGTTGCGAACCAACAAACATCGATATCAAGTCATTCAAGGTTTGTTTGCGACCCGAGTAACAAATCAAACAGCGAAAGGGTCTGTTTATCTTGCCACATCTAGGCATCAATCTTTGCAATGGGCCTAACTACCGCTTCGACGTGTTCCTGTGGTTGGGTCTCGGGCTGCTTGTTCTGTTCTTTTGTCAAGCCTGGCTACCTACTAGAAGAGGCCACGAGGTACATTGATACGCCTCGACGTGACTCGCTATGGCCTCGATTGGAAATCCGAGGGCGTTATTGAAAACACGACGCCTGGAGCTTTGAATTGAATTGACTGGCTCCAGCATCTCGTGTGGTCGCCCCAAGGGTGCTTGGCTTAACGACTTGGCCTCGTCCATGTGCTCCAAGATTGAACATATTCCATCACCGCTGGATCAACGCCCCATTCCCAGTCAGAGATCGAGCCACACCGCCTTGGTGCTTTGTAGCCCTGTCCATCTGTTGCCTCGATCGGCTGAGGAATGGCCTGACGAGCTTCACAGCCCTCAGCATTTCAACCAATTGAACAATAAAGATTCGTCCCGTAAAAAAGGCAATCAATCGCCCGCTCCATTTCCGGGCCGATAGCTCGTTGAGTAACGATCAAGCCACGGGATCCTTGGGGTTCATTGGGGAGGTCCCGGCGGAGGAGTGTGTTGGGGCGAGCGGATGCTGGGCAGTTATTCGTCAATATCCAACCACACGAGGTGCTGTTCAGCTAGTCAGCGATACGATGGCGTCAAGAGCTGTCAAAAATGAACGGGTGGCCTCAAGGCAGTGGCAATATTCCAGTTTCCAGTTTTCAGTTTTCAGTTTTCAGTTTTCAGTTCCCTCTTGACACTGGGTCAGTGGCGATGGGTAGGTAATTGGTAATGTATGGTGCATGGAAAACGCAAAGAACTCGTTAACGATGATGAGGTAAAGCAAAGGGGGCAAAGGAGGGCAATTCAAGGTCACTCCTGCTGTTCTCTGGGGAAGGTCGTATATAAAATTACGACATTCTCGCCACAGGTGCGGCTGAGCCACACCCCCCTTTGCGAGCTGTCCACCCGGCTGTTCGGCAGTGTGAATGGTCAGAATGAGGGTAAAATCGGGAGTGAAAAACTAAAGATGGAATTTTCTCAGCAAGATATTGACGAAGACCAAATGTCGCATGGCTTGTTGGAGGCCACGCGGGTGATGAGGGGTGTTGCGTCTTATTCTCTGGGGTATTCATGTTCTTAGCGGGCAGGCCCCAGGCGGTAGGCCTCCCGTCGCAGATGGAGTCGCAGGGCAACAGGGCGATAGCTGAGAGAGCGAGGCAGTGAAACGGGAAATATGATCACAGGCGGATTCAATCATTACAACAGTTCAGTCTAGACTGCCTGACGATGGCCGAGCCGAAGACGGGTTCAAGGACCTTTGGTTACCCAGGTCCCGTCTTCCAGAAGGAAGAATCTTTCTGCCCCGGGCCGTGGATGTGGGGTCACCGATCGGTGGGGATCGCGATGGGCTGCAAGACCGGGCAGAGCCTCATCAATATCAGCTAACAGGGCAGTCCGGTGGCTCGGTGAATATTTAAATAGACTCATGACCGACCTTTTTGACATCAGCTTAAACGGGCAATGGGCATTATGAGTCAAAGACTGAAGGATAGGTACCTACCTACCTATGAATGGGGGACTGGCCAGGTCCCTGTGACATGAGGCTCTGGAGCCCCACAGTGGTTCGCGGCCTGCGACAAGGCGACGACTGGCTTTCGGGTTCGCTTCCGTCCCATGCCCAAACCAAAAGGCCCAGCGCACTTGGGTTGTCCGCGCACCCTCGCGCAAAAAGCCCTACCGAATTTCATTAAAAGCCTCATCGTACATTCGAGAGTCAACTCTTGATATACCAACATCACCTTGCGGCAGCATCCCTCTATGAACACCTCTCCAGCCTCTCTCGTTGCGGTACTTCCTTCCCAGCACATCCCAGAGGCCCGATCGACCCCGCACCGCAAACCCAAAACCCACCCCGTGGGTTTGCATTGGTGGAAATGCACTTTGTGAAGCCAACACTTCAACAGAGCTCCTGAATGAGCTTTTGCCGTTTTCTGGCACTTTTACGTTTTTATTTTATTTTTGGCTTATGAGATGGAATTCAACAAACGCTGGAACGAGCACCTACGACGGGAAGCCTCAAAATTGAAGTTCAAGGTTCGGTGCCCGACGTGCAACCACGAAATCCCTCAGGATGGCGCCAAGGCTGTGTTCGCGAAACATTACTCGGATTCTCACCCCGAACTGCTTGCTGAAAATACCACCGAGGAAGAAAGAGCCGAGTTCATACAGGCTCAATGGGAGGCTGCCCAGCCGCCGGCCGACAGGCCAATGGCTACCCGCAAGAAGGCGGCGCCTCACCCGGTAGCAGGCTCCGGGGACCGTGTAACCAAGAGCCCCACCCCGAGCATCAAGAGGGAAGGGTCCAAGTCTCGGAGCATGTCGCCCCCGAAACGGTCCAAGGCTCGGGCCGCAGCTCTTCCGGCGGGAGAGGACAACCTGGCCGACGTCCCCAGGGGCGCCTATCAGGGGAAGTTGTGGACCGACGGTGACGCCCTCGCCTCCCGCCGCCCATATGACAAGTCCAATGTTGCCAGCAATCAACGCCACCGCACTTCCTCTGGCTCGGCCCCGAAGCAGCACCGCTCATCTCACGCCCTTCCAGCCCGGGGGCCGGCCCACCCGCCCGCTGAGGACGATGATGTGACAGAGATTATCAAGCAACCCGAGACGAGGCCCATCTCCCAAGAACAGCTCGTGGCCGAGGTGAAGGGCATCTACGCCGGCCTCGTATTAGTGGAGAGCAAGTGCATCGAAGTGGACAATAATCAAAGCTCGCAAACGGACCCCGCCAACAAACT
This sequence comes from Chaetomium globosum CBS 148.51, assembly GCF_000143365.1. Taxonomy (NCBI): domain Eukaryota; kingdom Fungi; phylum Ascomycota; class Sordariomycetes; order Sordariales; family Chaetomiaceae; genus Chaetomium; species Chaetomium globosum. Next base: position 2,804,603 of record NT_165978.1, read on the forward strand.
CAACCACGATCAATGGCAGGCCTTGATCGCCCTCCACCGGACCCTGCTTCACGAACACCATGACTTCTTTCTCGCGTCTCAGCACCCCTCGGCAAGCCCGGCATTAAGAAGGTTGGCTGCCAAGTACGCCATGCCGGCCCGGATGTGGAGGCACGGCATTCACAGTTTCCTCGAACTCCTGAGGCACAGACTTCCGGAGAGCTTGGATCACATGCTTACGTTCATTTACATGGCCTACTCGATGATGGCCCTGCTCTACGAGACCGTTCCTGCTTTTGAGGATACGTGGATCGAGTGCCTGGGAGATCTCGGCCGCTACCGGATGGCCATCGAGGATGACGATATCCGGGACCGCGAAGTTTGGACTGCCGTGAGCCGACACTGGTATTCTAAGGCCTCTGACAAAGCCCCCACAACCGGCCGGCTCTACCATCACTTGGCCATCCTCGCCAGACCCAACGCCCTGCAGCAGCTCTATTACTATGCGAAATCGCTATGTGTGGAAATGCCATTCCTCTCTGCGCGCGAGAGCATCCTGACTCTGTTGGAACCCATCATGTCCCGGACCGGAAACCCCCAGCAAAACCGACTCTCCCCTTCCGAGCGCAACTTTGTGAAGCTGCATGCCATCTTGTTTAGTGGTAAGCAGCCCGAAGATTGGGAGAGCACCTTGGAGGCGTTTCTGCAGCCGCTCGATAACGATATCGCCCGCTCCACCCGCCGATGGCTCGAACCTGGGTAAGTGGTGATAAAAAAATGCACCGCCCACTCAAACGCTGACGATGGTACAAACAGGTACCATATCGCCGTTGCGAATATCTGTAGCGTGACCGGCTATGGGGACGACAGCAACCCGATCGCCGCAGCCCTCAAGGCCTTTTCCTTCTCTCGCACTAATTCCAAGGATACTACCGAATCACAAGACCAGCCCATGCAAGATGCCTCCGCCTCAGAAACCCCCTCCTCCAACACCACCCCCGCCAAGCACGCCGCCCCGGTCAAGCAGTTGCCCAACGCGCTCCGCCTCCTTACAGGCACCTACGACATCGCCTGCCGCCGGTTCGGCGACCCCAACGTCCTTCCCTTCCTGCACGTCACCCTGGTGCTCGTCCACCACCTTACGTTTTGCCCTGACGCTATGGCCTACGTGGCGCCCCATTTCCCCTGGAAACTCACGGCTTTCATGCTGAATACGTTGTTGAATGGTTCCGCCGCGGCTTCGCCGTCAGAGACAAGCGTGTCCTCTCAGGCTCTGGCTTCCTTCCTCGAGGGGGGCCGCTTCCCTGGGAGCGAGGTCGGGAAGGAGGACGGCGGTGAGGTGAAGAAAGAGGAGGACGACGCCGTCGGCGTTTCTGGGGTTGGTGTTCGTGCCGGTGCTGGTGCTGGTCCTTCTCCCGGCGCCGGGCGGCGGAAGAGGCCGCTGCCGGATGATTTCGCCATGCGAGGCTTTCCTTGGGTAGAGAAATACTTCCCCGATGGTTGGTTCGTCACAGAGGAGAAGATCGATGACGATGAAAAGTATTTCGAGGTTCTCAGCATGCAGGGAGAGAGACGGGAACGGATTGTTTGGCTGGGATGCCGCATCGCGGAGAAAGAAGGCGGAAAGTGGCTGCAATTCGACAAGGAGGCCATGAGATTTGGCGTAAACCCAACCTACGACGTCAAACTGGACCTGGAGATTCCCGGCGGGATGCCCGCTACTCCCGGGGCGAGCGTAGATTGTGGGGAACTCCCTGACGCGGGGGCGGTCGCGTGAGTCCGAGGGTTCGCGCGACGGCCTCCGTGTCAGGGAGTGCCCCGCAATCATCTCTCGCCCCTTTTGAGTTGATTCGGGTTCTTCTTGGCCCACAACAAGAAGCTAGGTTGCTTATTGAGCAACACGGAGAGTTGTGGTTGTTGGACGGTTGATGGCCAGAATATGGTTAGTTTCACCAAGCATCCCACCTGTCACCCCACATGAAGTTAACGGCAAGAAAGGTCCATACAGATCGAGACAGCACGCGTCATCCAGTTGCTACAGGCTCGGCAGTATGCATTCGCTTCAAGGTAACTGCATATGCCTATTTAGCACGGCACGCCAAGGCCGCTCCAAGCAAGGGCATCGAGCGGACATAGACGTTCCGTCCCAGTGGGGTGATTACAACGTGAACTGTTCTTGCAACTTAACACCGTGCGTTTGATGACTGCCCAATGCTTCCTTGGCAGTCATATCTTGGGGGCTGGGCTTATTAAAGTAATGTAATACCTCAGGTTCTGGAGACGCTTGAATTATTTCCTGTACTTAGTTTATAAACAGCGGCCTTTACTTTCTATCCTCTTGGCGGCGGTTGTCGCTTTTATTCATCTCATTGGCCGTTGTTATTATCAATTATTAGAACATATAAGTTCCAGCATGCGTTTGAGCTGATAGTCTCTGTTGACCTCTACCTACTTGCCTACCTAGGTAGGTAGTCGTCAAGATCAGGGTTATGATTGGCCATCTTGCTTGTTTTCTACCTGGCATAGCAGAGAGCTTGTAACTTGGTAGGAGGATAACTAGCGAGCGAAGTAAGTAGGAAGTAGTAAGTAGCACGCTACTACCTGATAGGTGACACTAGAACTCACCCATCCCTTTCTTTTACAGCTCCGCTAACACATATAATCTTTCTTCAGGTTTACAGAGTAATATTTTCTACCGTATCAAGCACATCCTTTTTCAAACCCATCCACGTCCCCAACAACACGTGTCTGATTTCAATTCACAGACCCTCAAAATCCAATACCGAAACACTCGCTGCCTAGGTACCTTTTCCCATTCAAGCAGAGGCATCTGAAGGCGTCCAGCTGAGAACGAAACAATCAGATCCGATGCTTTTCGAGTTTCGTTGCAGTGGTGCCCCCCACGCTGCATTGCGCGGGAGAGGGCCGCACCGCCGGCACGTGTTCACGTTATCAACGCCCACTGGACGAGCTGAATGCTTTTTTGTTTCTTCTACTTTTTACCATGGGGGCTCTGCCAACCTCCCACGCGTAGCGGTGAGGGTAATTTGCAGAAGACGGTTCGGTCAAGATGATTTGAGAAACTCAGACGGGAGTCGGTGAGGTTTGATAACCTGAAGGCTGAGGCCATGGCATGTATTTGTTTTGTGGGATTGCAAGGCTGCTATTGAAGGATTTAGAGTTTAATTCCCGCCCCCACGAACCACTCGATCTGACGCCTGGAAAAGGCAGCGAGGCGGCGCTGTTCCTTTGCGGCACGTGTTTTGGTTGCCTCGTGATTGACACTGGTTTAGTGGTTGTCGAGCGTTGAAGGAAGTCGTGCGACACCGAAGCCGTGGTGGTTAAGAAGGCAGTCAAGGTCACGACTCCAAAGTTATCACCGAATCGACATGGCGGTGGCGGGGTTGGAGGACAAAACCCCTTTGATGGCAGTTGCGATTGGTTGGATTGCTCAAATAGGTATGAATGACTTATACGCCGTGTTCGGCGTGCAACATCGAATTGGGCTGGTCGCCGACCCGGTCGGCTTACATCTCGACAGTCAGCAGAAGCCATGTTGTTAACATCACCGAGGTTCCCGGCGACGCCGTCCTCTTGTCCATTCGGTGGATGTCTTTCTGCTGATGGTCACACGAGCGGCGGTCATTTGCCATGCCTTGCTTCTATCGAAACGTCAAGGGTCGGAGTTAGGGGTTGGGGTTAATACTCGCAGCTTTATCCAAACTTGTGACCGATAAGTCGCGCCACTCATACATGGTCTTCTCAAAGCATCTCCTGCGGCTGACTGTGTTGCGGTTTAGGCATTGATGAGTGTGATGAGGCAATCTTACTGGCTAATTCCTTCGAGCGGTGCAGGCTGTGCTTTCTTGGCTGTGGTTGCCTTTCGCTGTGTGGTTAACCGGCCAATCAGCATGATACTCAAATGTGTTCCGCCATCTTGGGTCGTGCGGGATCTCGGTGGGTAACGAGACGAGAAATACATAGACCCTGAGGAGCCTTGATGGCCAGCAGAATTGCCCGGAATTGCTCATCCTATGCTGCGGATGCCTTGTGACCATGAGCCACTCACTTGTCCCCAACGAGCCGCTGGCTGGCCGGCAGCTCCGGCAGCTCCGAGTCTTTCGGAGTTCGATAATACGCCCGAGTTTACACAGAGACCCCTCTCAGCCCTTTAAACAGGACGCCATCGCCCGCTTACTGTCGCATCGGAAAAGGCGGAAAGCAGCGGTGTCAAGGTCTCACCTTCGAGTTCGTACGAGTATTTCTCGGTGAGGAAGAGCCGCTTCTTACAGCGTTACATTGCTTCTTACAGCGTTACATTATGCTAAAATCGCCTGCCTGCATGGCTGCAGGGAAGAACTTTTGACACGGCTTGACGACATTACATTGGTGTGGACGCCTTGTTTGGGAGCCTGTTTGGATGGAGGAGAGCTTGCATTGCAGATTTCCAGAAAGCGGGAACCCTCGATTCGGGCCGAACTTAGCCGAGACGTTTGCTTGGGTGCCTCGTTTCATACCCCGCTAGCCCCGCTCGATTGACGTTCAACCAAAATTCTGGGGACCACGACGAACCATTCATGATCGTCCTGAGGCCCCGGGGAACCGGGTCTCGGTCGCCTTCAGCCCGATCAGCCCGACCAGCCCCTCACAAGTTCAGCCTCGCCGTCGGATACCCCATCTTGATCTCCCCGAATCTGCACTTCTGACTCTGGTCCAGCCGCTGACCAACCATTACATGCAGACCGGTTGCACCGGGATCGGATTCAGGCGAGCGAGCCTTGCGGGTGTTATTGAAGGCGACCCAGTCTGACCAGTTCAAAATGCACATGTTCAATCTCCATTTGGTCAGCCGACGGTTGCCGGACCGATGATATGGATACACTCCTCGGTGAGCTTGGCGAACGCGGGGGAGTGTGAGGGGGGAGGCGTCACTTCATGCAGCCATCTCGACCTGGGGCACTCGGCGAACTACTGGGGGTCAGCGCCATATCCTCCAAAGGTAGGCCATCTCACCTTGGTCTGCGCATCTTCACTCCGGTGTCATGATGTTATGACGCCAGACTTTCGAACGCTTAGCCGGACTAGCTTGGGAGGATGACTCGACCGTCAATTGGTACCTATGCGCTAGCTAACTTACATCAGGATCCGCTCCCGTCCCGGTGACACTTGATGAAACTTCGGGGCAAACGACGCCTTCGCGCGAATGGGCTCCTCGATCTCAGCGATCTCTTCGCCAGCGTCGAGCTCCCCAACCACCTGAACATCGTTACCCTCCGCCACAGCATCAGGCTTATCACTCCCTATGCTGGGGCCCGAATGTATCGAGGACCCGGTCGTGAGCTCCGGCAGAGACAAGTCGGGTGCGGAATGCGCGCCCAATCCCAGTAGCAATCTTTCTTGGGAACGCGATGTCGATATTGAGCCACCCCTTTCGCTTCGAGGCGCAGGTGTTGGCGGATCAACTGTGAGGACGGAGCCTTTTACCACACCGTGGCCCGGTGTGCTGTCCGTTGCGGGCTCGGTTGGAGGCGAGGGCCGTCGGTCGAATGTTGCTTCCATCGCGGGCACGCTGGTACCGACGAACCGACTCTCGATGAGGTCGACTTGGGCCTGGCGATGCTCTTGGATTGACCTTGTGGTAAAGATGTTCCACGGGTCGCGGGACATGTCCGCCGTTACTGGCGCGCGAGAGTTGCGATATCGACCGTCCCGCGGTAATCCCTGGTCCCGGTATACCGGCAGAGAGACCCCTTGCCCATCCGCATGGTTCTGCTCCACATCGGCTAGAATGTCGACAATAGGGGTGAAGTAGGCGAACCGGACCTTTTCGAACGGGTTCCCGCTGTCGTGATTGCGACCCCAAATTAATCCCACGACAGCATCATCAGACCGCTGAATCAGCCATGCCCCGGAATCGCCCGGAACGCCAATGCCGCTCGTTACCCATTGCCTCACGGTTTGCCACGGCGAGCTGGCCTGACCCTCCTTGGGGAGTTTGAAGGGTGAGTACTGGCGGACCGTCCAGTCCCTCCTCTCCTGCCCTTTGTATCGCCGAACGCCTGGAACATCGGAGGTGAAGCCGAGGGAATAGCCACTCGTCCGAGCCATGGCATACACCTCCGTGTTGCCCTTCACCATAGCCACACTCTTCACGGCAACGCCCCCGTTCATCTCCATGCTGGGGATAGGAACTACGTTCTTCCCCTTCGACACAGGTCCGATTAGACACCTTATCCGACTAGAGTCAGCGATTTTGCTTTCGGCGCAAGACATTTCCGACATCGAAACCACATTCGGCGAGCGTTTTAGGATGATTGCTCGACGATAGGGAATGGTGAAATCGCCGACACCGCAAGCTCTTCCGGCAGCAGGGCCCCATCCTCGGCACGGAGGACCAACTTTGGCTCGATTGGGCGGCGGCAGCTGCCTCGGGAGACCCGCTCTAGCTTTTACTGGGATTCGAAATGGAATAGAGCTGGAGGGAAGGGGGTTGGGAGAAAGGGAGACAAGGGGAATCGAACGCACCAGTCCATCTCCACCTTCTTCTGATCCTCCGGAACGGGAATCCCCTGAAACGTCAGCGAAGACCGGTACGTCCCGGCCGGCGAGCACATGGACACTCTCCCGATGCCGTACTGCCTACCCGTTGGGTCCGGCGGCACAACCAGCTGCAAGTCTGGGTCGGCCGGATGGCTGACACGGAGCTGGCCCACTCTCATGGCGTCTTCGAAAACGTGGCGCGCGCTCATGGCGTAGAGGTTTTGTCCGACCCTTACGAAACCGCCTAGCGATGCCGCGTCCAGCCCCTTAGCGGGACCGATCGACATGCCGACGATGGGCTCTGGACTGTATGAGACGTTTTTGGGTTCACACACGCTATCCGTCGTTCCGGCTAGACCCCTGAGGAGAAGTTGTCAGTCCCGTCCTCCTCCCGCAGACAAGAGAACGACAAAGTCAGTAAACTTACCACCACTGCGACCTCTGCAAATCCCCCTTCCGAAACTTGAGATACACCGGGTTAAACCGCTCCGGCACGGCCCGCGCCAGCTCCCCCCGCACCGCCGGCTCCAGCGCCGCCGTGTCCATATCGGCGGGGAGCGTGATGTAGATCACCCGCGGCACCGCCTCGGCCGACCGCTCGGGGAAGTTGTGCACGTCCACGGCAAAATCCCCCGTGCAGTGCTCCTTGATCAGGCCGCTCAGCAGCGGCAGGATCGAGTGCTCCCACACCGACGCGAAGTCGGACGGGTCGGCTGCCCGCAGCGCGTACTCCCGCCCGGAGAGCTTGGTCAGCTCCGTGTGGGAGGTGCCGTGGCCGGCGTGGGGTTTTACGAGGGGTATTGGGTGCTGCTGCGGCTGGTGCTGCGGGGGTTGCTGGTGCTGGTGGTGTTTTGGCGGCGGGTGCTCCCACTCCGCGAAGTAGTCTTGGTGTTCGTGCGCCGTGGCTGGCCAGCCGTGGATCCAGAGCTCGGCGTTGGTGGAGCTGAAGATTTGCGGCGGGGAGGGCGCACACGGGTGGTCGTCTGTCAGGTGGATGTCGTAGCAGTAGCCGGGCTTGGCCGGCGGTTTGGCGGTGTTGTCGCCGAGCCCGCGGCGGCGGGCCTGGGACGAGAACTCGGAGGGGGATGGCATTGGAGTTGTGCGTGGATGGTGAAGAATGAAGGTGGAGGGCGGGTGTCTCTTATGCTGAGATGACGGGGATGGATGTTAGGAATGTATGGGGCGAGGAGTAGATGCGTCTGTAGTTGAGATATATGCGGTGGCAGAGTTGAAATGGAAAAGTTTGGCTCCACAAAATCGTGTGCTTGTGCTTGCTATTTATACGTTTGATGCTGTTTCTTCCGAGGAAGTTGGCTCGGAGTGCAGCGAAAGTCGGTTGATGACAAGAAGTGAACCATCAGTAAGCGGTATTGTTAGAGGACATCGGGGTGAACGGGTCTTTTTTATCATTTGTTGAGTCACTCGTCAAGTGGAATAAGCCAACACGCACGGAACCCAACATCGCCACCCGGTGGCCCGTCTGTCATATAACCGGCACATTTCGGTTCGCCCCGTGGGGGCCCCATCCGGTGTCAACGCGGTCCCTCCCCTTCCCAGGCCGAGCAAGTCCCCGAGCACGTCTCCTTGGTGGCAGACCCACTCTCCTGCATCATCGGTGGTCCAGCTCGCAATGATCTAAGAGAACTCAAACATCTCACTCGACTGTCCCCTGGGTCTCCTGGGCGAACAAGCTAGTGACGTGACGTGCGAAACCACTCATTAGATGTCGCTCCTCACCGCTAACCGCTTACCTACCAACCGTGCGGGAGGCGGTTCGGGAACCGTTTCCTGTTCGGGGAGGGGACTTTGACAGGAGGCAGAATCGAGTGGATACCGATGGGGGAAATTAAACGAACTGTTGTACAACATACCGCATGCCCGTGCAAGGGCACGAGTTCTCGGGTTGGCGAGTTTGACTACCCACTCCGCGGGAGCTTACGCTGTCCTCGCAACGCCGCAGAACTAGCCTGGGGTAATCTGTTGTGGGCTGGCGCAGTATCCCAACCTTCTCCGACAATGGACCCGTCCCTAACCGCGCTGGGCTCGGTCTATGCCACCTGTGTTTTGCGATATTGTGGCATATACCCCAAAGAGAATGGCGCGTAACAATCAAGACGCGAGCCTAGACTAGCCCGGTGGGGGGCAGCCAGGTAGATGAGCTCCTAGGAGGATTGGGCGAGAGGTGCCACCTTGACTGTGTGTGTTTTTATTGTGTGTTGACCCGTTATTCTCATGGACGAAGCGAGTGGCAAAACTCATTATCACAATTCGGGTGCAGCGTTCGCCCTATTGTTCTCTGGCTGTGAGCAGCCCTGAACCTGAACCTGTCCAAGGATGTTCGAGACAGGGGTAGCACGGATAATGACAGGGAAGACCCAACCTCGAGTCCCATTTTCCAACCCGGCGCGCTCTCGGGCCATATCGCGAATTGATGATGCGTTGGTGGAAGTGAGGGCTGAACCCCCGCTCTGACGGCATGGTCGAGAAAACAAACCTCCAGCCGTCCACGGTCCAACCGTTCAACCGTCCACCCTCCCACCGCACTCCCCTCATCCACCGGGTACACTTGCCAGAAAAGGTCCAGTGTTTGGGCGAGACGCACCTAGGGAAACGAGACCTCAGAGCTTGGGCGGAGGGCATGCTGTCCCAAACCCGAAACTTGTGGTGTGCCCGCTTGGCGCAGGAGGGGACTCTGAGGAAGAAGCGAACGAAAGGGGAAGGGCAGAACGGCAGCACTGTGCTCTGGGCGACACGCCGCCACACCCACCCCCACCCGCACATTTCACCAAATGCACGCGGCGACGAACAACCTGGATGAAGGATGCCTTGTGGGCCAAATCAGCCCTCGCTTTGCCGACTTTTTCGCCTGCAAATTCACCAGAACCCCGTGACATATTTCCTGTCATGTGAGACATCCCCCCTTTTCTCTGCAGAACTTTTGTTGTGCAATGTCGCGGGGATTCTGGAAGATATGCAGGCGGCGAGAGAGTGTGATCGGGGGAGGGACCCATGTTTGGTGGAACGGATGAGTGCCGCGCGGGTTGGTGCTGCCACAGCTCAATCGAGAAGCTGTCCAACTAGCGGTTACACGTAGTTAGCCGGACGCCCTGAAGATCATAAAATGTTCTTGTGCGGGGAGGAGGGGGTTGGGAGGGCAAAATAGACGAAAAAGGGCAAGCTGGGATTCCTTCCAGAAGAACTGCCACGCACCGATGCCCATCTCAGGATCTCGCGTCTGTCAATCTGCAATGTGCGGCAATGGGAGAGCCCTCGTACCCGCGTCCCCAATGCAGTGGCAAGGAAGCAAATTCATTCAGCGGTTGGTTCGTTTCCTAGGTTGCATCGCGCCATGTACCAAGTATGCGGTTCTGTCAAGCCCTTTGACTTTTTACCATGTCGGAGATCCCGTAAAGTCAACCTTTCTGGGGATTTGTAAATTCAACACCTGTGCCGGCGCTCAGAGGGCGGTTTGCAATCCGAGATTGATTCAAACTCAAATCGACCACCCTAGGCCAATCATTTTTCGATTCGGTGCAGTCATCGACGTGGCATTGCTGAGCAACCGAGTATTGGCTCGGCTCCTCGATGTGGCGGTCCTCGTGCAACAAAGAGGGAGGTTCATTGCCGATTCGAGCTTTCTAACATGAGACGGAGTCTCCTCCATTGAAGGAACTACCTGCCCGCTGCATTCTTTTCAGACACAAAATCTGCCCACTCTGGCTTCGGGGCAGGCGCTCTTCTGTCAAGGGCGGGTCAAGCGCCGGCGGCAGCTGCGACTTCCCGTCCCACCCCCACCCGAATAAGGAACCACTCCTGGGCCGCCCTTGTTGAAAACTCGTCCAGCCGCAAAGCTGACGTGGGAGTAATCTAATTTCACGGTTGATTGCAGCATCGCCCCGTCCAGGAAACCGAGAGCGGTCTGGTTGAGCCTCATTATTCCCTCGCCCTACGCACCCCGAACTAAACGGGGTGGCAGAATGAGGAGAGAAAGGAGGAAGTCCGCATGAACTAGATCTTGTGACCCCTAGAGTTCGCATCAACGCATGTACGTTGGTAGCCACCCCGCCCGCAACACCATCTGCCAGCCTGCAGGGTAAAAGGAGACTTTGGTTCGTACCTACACAGTAGCTTGATTCGCACATTTTACACATAGACTAGCACCCCAAATAAAATGTCACTGTCTAGAGTCGAGCGAGGCTGGTGATCAACGCTAGGGTTTCTAGAAGCTTGTGTGATCATTCCGCCACTCAATAGCAGTGCATAATCGCCTGAACGGCGGGTGCATGGGTTGGGCGGGAAGGGAAACGCCCATCGCCTTTTTGGCGCCAGCCACTCCCTGGTGCCAGCTGACCAGGACAAAAACAGCCACGGGGGGGCCGTTTCATCTTGCCTTATCCTGCCTTCCTGCACGACCCAGGATCAGGACCTCATGGGCGGCCACAACCCCGGACGAATAGCAAAAGCCAAACCCATTTCTGGCGTGGAAGGCACTACCGTTAAGATTAATAGTGGATGCTGATCCTTCCTCCTTTGTGGACGTATATGTGTCCCGCGAACCAGACTGGCAGTCCTTGCTGCCTCTCGGTAGTCCTCTCCTCAGGCCGTGCTCCCCGAATGTCGACCCAAACAAACGTCAAGGCTTCTCCTCGACACGAAGTCGTCTTCCGTTGGGGTGCCAGCCAAATAACGATTGGTCAGAAAAGCGGAAGGCTGATCGTAAGCAATGGCAGCGGGCTTCGCAGCCGTCTCTGCCGGATCTGCGCTCCACGAAAAGGAGAATCGACGCTGGAACTGAGGCGCCGCAGGCTGATCCGTGTGAGTTTGTCCCTTTCGCACCCGTCTCAGGGCACCCCTGATCCCTCTCCGACTGCGGTGCTTTTCCCGAGCGTTTTTTGCGGCGCAATGTTCAGTTCCAACCAGTGACGCAAGAGATCTCCCAAGAGGGCGTTGCTCCGCGGTTTCTGGAATGAGAAGGCCCCAAAGCTTGACTTCGTATATGGCTGCCACATGGCGCCTGTCCCGACTGAACGGGCTGCTCAAGGTTCCTCAGCATGCAGTGCCGTACTCCCACAGTAGGCGATCGGCCTTATCTTTGGTACCGGATAGCACTTGGATCTGGAATACGGCATTCCCCCTGCCCCCCCTGCCCCCCTGTCCCCCTTACCAAGCCCAGGCCCAGATCTCGATGCCAATGATCCGCCCAAAACCTCCAGGTTGTCAACGGATCCTAAGAGTCATCGTAGACAGCGTTTTCCGGTCCTTGGGCGACGGGGGTGCTTTTTTCTTTCGTCCTTCCGACTATTATTAGCCGAAGGTCAAGACAAAATGTGCGGAAATATGCGGGACACGACAGTCGGAACCGTCACATCGTAGGGCAGTGTGCAGTTTCCAGGGGCAATGCCTCCGTTCATCGCCTGACCGCCCTTCGCCTCCCGAGTTGGCGCTGTCGTCCAACGGCATGTGTCCCGCCAGGAATCCCCCGATCCGTGGGTCCTGAGAACCCATGTAATCCCGTCGAGATGGCATGACAGCAGATCTGCTGTGGCACACAAGATGCTTGGACTGATGACTCCACTTCAGCGTTTTCAATAGCAAGGTAGAGAACCCCCGTCGATCGGTTTCTTTCCATCTCCTTCCTTCAACACTCCTTTTCCCACAACATAATTTTTATCCCAGTTGCCCGACTTTGCTCTGCACACGGTAACCAATTTGGTTACCGCATCAACCATAAACGCTCCTTCAACAACACATTGCGTCGCCGACTTCATCCCAGCTACTCGACTTTGCTCTACACGGTAACCAACTTGGTTGCCGCATCGAAAATAAACACTCCTTCGGAAACCCATTGCGTTGCCGGGTGCATCCCAGCTCCTCGACTTTGTTCTACACAGTAACCAACTTGGTTACCGTATCAAGCATAAACACTCCTTCAGAAACCATTGCGTTACCGACAATGACTGCCGAAGCCAACCACGGATCAGGCAACAAGGCCGGTCAGCCCAGCCCGCTAGAGCAGCACCAGCCGGCAACCCAGCAGACGGACCAGTACCCCAACAGCATCTCGCTGCCCCAAACCCCCGAGACCGCCGAGCCTGTGTCCGGATGGAAGGACAGCGACCACCCCGGCATCGAAGTCGGCAACATGCTCGCGGACCTTGCCAGCGGCGCGCCGAGCCCCCCGGGCCCGCACATTCAGGTCTTGGACTCGCCGCCCCAACGTGAAATGTAAGCAAGACAACACACCCATACCCAACCAGGGGACCAAAGAAAACCCACAGGCAGACACAAAGAACTGACGAGCAAAACAGCCGCCTGACCCCCTCACCGCCACCGGCCACCGGGCCCGGGCACACCCCCACTTGGAAGGACCGCATCACGGTGTTGCTCGACAGCCAGGGCGGCGCGCCCATCGGCCTAGGTTTGTCGTCGTATCCACCGGGCACGCCGGGCGTGGCGGGCGAGCTCGCCGTCCCGGCACCTGAGGGACCGCCTCGGGACAGCCAGGAGAAGCCCGCCGGCGCTAAGAAGGACGCCGCGACCTGCGGCGGCGGACAGGCGCCGGCGGGCAAGGAGTAGAAAGGATGGGTAAGGGGTAGAAAGGACGGGCGAGGAGGGAGAGGTCTTCCTTTCGAGTCGGGGCATCAGGGCGGCTGCTACAACTGGAACCAAGTTTCGGCTTGTCGTCGTCGCTGGGGTCGTCTGGTGCCAGGAGAAGTTGGAAAATGATTTTGAGATTGATCGGGGTTGGTCATCTATGATGATAAGTAAGTAGAGGTTCTTGAGTTATCAATTTGTGTAGCACATGGGTAGATGGCATGGCTTAATAGGTAGTTATCATCATTTCATTTTGGTTGTTTTCAATTGAGATTAGCATGAGCCAAGGGTGCTGCCCCCGGTCGTCGCTTGGGCCTCGGCTCTTTGGCGTCAAGTGGCTATCGCGATCCAATATGCCATTCATGTCGGCTTCAACACAGATGACGTCGGGTGTGTGGTTTATGTGTGCCCTCAATTGGAGACGGCCAAAATTCGGGAGATGTTTTGGGTTCCGAATTCGCGCGGGGTTGTCCACTGATGTCAATTCATTCGTTGGGTGAGGATGGGGGAATCGAAGGTGTCAAATTTTTAGGAGCTTCAGGGGGAGCGGCGGGTTTTACAGTGGGTGGCTTTCCCCATTTAAAAGCGACCGGCGCAAAAAGCATTCGGAGCACGATCTCCCGAAGTCAAGCGAGCTCCCAACGAGCTCCTTCCGTTGACGAATGCACATCTATAGTACACCACAACTATTACCGTCCCGCCTGGCAATGCATGATGACTTGCTTATTAGGCTCGCTGTCAATACGAGCCTAACACGATGACCTGATCTTCGTGGTAACCAATCAACAACAATGGGATGCCTCACACCAGGATCCGTGGCACGAGAAGATGCTGTTTCCCTTCATACCGGTGGGGGGTCTGCTGCTTCCCGCGGTCCCGACGCAAATGTTTGTGCCAGTACCACCAATCCACTCAATCCACTCCCCAGCACCGAGACCATGGGCTTGCCGTCGTTCACCCCCCTGCCGAATGACACTTGAGGCGGCCGTTTGCCTCAATCTGATGGCAAGACCGGGTTGATTGTGGAAACAGCTAGCCCGAAGCTACAAGTTCCCTCCCACCGCGTCGTTGCTTGAAGGATCTTCCGTAAGCCCAATGTCCCGGACTGGGGGTGGAACCGTTCGTTCGAAATCCCACGCCTCCTTGGCCATCCTTGTAACCCAGGCATCCATCCAGGTTCTGGCTTTGCCCTGAGCCCGTTGGCAAATGGTTGAACTGCGTGCCCTGACATGTTCTGGGCACGACCGGTCAGGATAACCCGGTCAAAGCCGAGGGCATCAGCCCACCGGATTTTCACGCTTCCAATCACCCAACAGAGCTGGGATCATGCAGCGGTGAATCTCGTGGATGACGACAGCACTCCATACGGGCCGAGCCGCTGAGGGTTTGATCTCCAGCACACCGTCGCAGAGCTTATTTCAACCCCCAAGGCGGTGTAGGGGCATGCCACCGCCGATAACATCAATGGGCCCCATGTGCTCTCTTGGTCCCAGACCCATAACTTTGCCGCCAGTGGAACCTAATAGCGGAAATGCCTCGCCACTCAAAGCTACGCCGGGCAAGTTCTAGGGATTTTCGGCCAACAACATCGGCCTGAGGAGGACGAACGACTCCGGAGGACGTCGTGTTGGTGGGTCGAGATCGCCAACGATGCTGCAAGGGGCAAGGAGAGACGATCAAAAAAAGCGGAGGTTGTTCTGCCACAAACCATAAAACGTTAGTAAGGGCCCAGAGCTCAAAACAGCAGGAAAACGAGCGCCACTGAGAGGCGTTGTTGGAGGGGATACATACCATTGTAGGGGGCTAATGACGGTGCCAAGCGCTGGCCAGCCGTCTCACCAGAGGAAGCAGGTGCGGGAACTTGTCAAGTGGCTGGCCACAAAAAAGCACAGGTGAGCAACAGGTTTTGTTCTCAACTTAGCGCCGCCCTCCCTCCCTTATTATACCCCTTTGGGTTCTTGAGGATGCAGGAGTTCAAGTTGGCCCGTTAAAGAAACACGGTTAACTTGGGAAAGGCTGGGGGTGGCGTCACCCATGCAGCCGGAGGCCAGGTCGGGGTGCAACGGCGCGAAGAGCGCCGATCAACGACCCGGAAGTCAATAAACCATCCACCCTTTTTCTTGCAGTGGGGAATAAACGCCTAACTCCATCATTCAATGTCGGTTATAAGGCGACTCAATGTCGTCGCCTTGGTTGAAATGACTTTGTAGCACCCGTAGACCACGACCCAGACCCGTTGACGACGGTTGACGGGGCGGTGGCTAAACGCCATGTAGCGGGGTAGCCGCCGAACTAAGACACGGCCGGCCAAACGGCCACGGCTAGCATGCGGAAATGTCGGGGCCGACATTGATGTGCCAAGTTCGCCGGTTTCTCGAGGTGGGTGGTAAATGCGGGTGATGCTCGACGAAACCCATCGGCAATATGCGCGCATACGCTTTCGTAATCGCTTGCAGGCAGTCTAAATACCACCTAGGCCGAAAAGAGGCTTACATTAATAACTGAACAAGTGCGTCCGCGGTAGTTTTTGGAGGGTATGGATGGAAACCTGTGGAGGGATATGTGGAGGACGGAAGATGGCGCGCCCGGAGATGCTCAAGTTGAGTCTCAGTCAGGTAAACCAACCTCTGGGCTAAGCGCTGCTGGAACGATCGTTGCTTCTGAGAATTTGGAAGCAAAGGGAGGATCCAGTAGGAAAAGTAAAACGAAGTGGTTCGGGGAGGGTGCCCATACTTGAGAGACGGGACCCGCCAGTGGATCGATCATCCACCACCCCCTCAGGCCGTGACAAACCAAACCAGCCTGCCTCAGGCCCCTCCCCCTTCCACTCCAGGCCGCAGACAAAACATAGATGGCGCGAAGCCTGGCGCTTCAAGAAACATTCATTCTCAATTAAGGGTGGACCGAAAGCGGGTCAACTAAGCATGTGCAATCTGATCAAAGGCTTGTTTCTAGGAGGCTGCATCAAATTGGGGGTGATCAGTGAAACGAAACAAATATTTCCAGCCGTTGTTTGGCCGATTTATAGGTAACCTCGACACCATCTCGCCATGGCAACACCCTCTAGCATACTACGTACAATGGAGGGTTGGGTTGCAGGTTTGCAGGCCCAGTCCTGCAGCAGCCAGCCTAAAAGAATGTGTGATCACGGCACAACCTGCAGAGGGCGTCAACAGAGGGTATTTATTGAGGGGCGCAACCGTGTGTTTCTAAATCGGTCCCGGTGGCTGGTAATAACAGGCTCTTGTTATTCCGCTGAATTGTCTCTTCTTCAGTTATCTGGAGCAGCTCCCTCGAATCCACGGCTCCGGCATCCTTCCTTTCATCTCTCCCTCAACCACCAGATGCTCTCTCCGGTCCCGGACCGGCATTCCTAGGCCTAGGGATTCCCTTGCGAACCAACATGCGCCCCATTCATTGCCTTCAACCCCTAGGCAACCGAACAATGCGATGCTTTATCCCGCTGTCCGCCTTCCGACTCGAAGCCCAACCCAGTAAATGTTCATGGAAGAGTACACTCTCTCTTGATTCGGCCGGAGATGGGCGTTGACACATGGCGAAGCGGTAAAGGCTTTGGGGGGCAGTGCACATCGATAGCGGAGGTCCCGGCCGGGATCCTGGACTGACTCGTGTGAAGACATCATCCGTTTGGTCCCGTCCCCCTGGAGTCGCCCAGCACCCGGACCTGGCGCGACCACTAGCCGATGTTGCAAGAAGTTTACAATGGCTCAATGCCAAACTGACCGCTTCCATCCCCGGTCGCCTCGTTCTCTTGTCGGTTGCCTTTTTCCAAACGAGTCGCCCGTTTCATCCGACTCCCCCTTTTATTCCCCCCAACGGCGCTCGAGATGCTGTGTTGGATAGCAGCCGCCATACTCTTTGGAAAAGTTCGTTAAACTCCGCAGATGGCAGCAGCCCCCTTCATCATGGCCGATAAAAGACATCGATCCGGTGCTTACGACAGCTTGAGGCCCAAACGGTACCGTTCCGATCCATCGCGTAGCTCAGCGTCGTACCTCAGCCTGACCCATCCATCGACGCCCGCTCGACAATCATCGACCATCGGATCCACAGGTCCATCGGACTCTTTGCTGTATTCGGATCAGTGTCATCCATCCCCCGTTCCACAACCCGCCCCCTTCTCTCTGGATTCCTCCCTCCCATCATCGCCACCGGAGGTTAGCATTCCGCAAACAGACTTGAACCACCAAAATCATTCGCCATCTTACTTGGGAAAAGGGTGGTGCTACACGACGGCAAGCCCTGAGCCCATGAATGATGGCGATCAAGACGATGGCAACGACTTGGCGGCCTCGACCTTGGTGTTTCCTTCTCGGTGAGCATCGTTCTCATCCCAAGCTGGGGAATAACTTACCAA
This sequence comes from Chaetomium globosum CBS 148.51, assembly GCF_000143365.1. Classification (NCBI taxonomy): domain Eukaryota; kingdom Fungi; phylum Ascomycota; class Sordariomycetes; order Sordariales; family Chaetomiaceae; genus Chaetomium; species Chaetomium globosum. The sequence goes on from NT_165978.1 coordinate 2,822,094, forward strand.
TAACCATAATTTGTTCACAGATCGCAACGCCCAACATTCGCCGAAGAGAAACAGACCGACAAAGCGGCGAAAGAGAGAAGAAAGAAAAGGAGTCATAACAACAACGCTGATGTCGTTCCAGTCCTCGGGAGGCAGACCCCAAGGAGGTTACTTGATGTCTCAAGGGCGCCATGGAGAGCGAAGACCCACAAATACTATGGCGGGTTATTTCGATATTTCCTGTCTCGGGATGGAGTCCCAACCCCCTTAATCCGTACGCTCAGGCTCTCGACATTGAAGATCTAGACAGCCCCCGAACCGAACAGCCGACCGGAAAAATATCGACGTCGCAGCAAAACCGTCGAATTGGCTGGGGCAGACAAAACACAAGAAGAGGAAGGATGGGATGACTGCACCGTCGAGGAACCCTACCCAGAACCCGATGGTTTTGAGAATGGTCAGGGGAAGTCCACGGCTCAGGGGTATTCTCGAGCCGGAGCGGCCTCCTGGCTCTCCTCTTTTTATCGCCACTAAAGTGGCCAGTCGGGCCAAGTTGGCCTTGGCCATTTGGCCACCATTTAGATCTCAGCTGAGGTCCAATGCTTCAGTATCAAGTTTTGCTTCAGGGTATCGGGTTACTCTTACTTGTCACGGACTAGCACTCCCCACCCCCACCCCCACCCCCACCCCCTTCAAGTCGCCCCTTTCCCTTTTCCCCTCTTTTCCTGTATTCAGTTGAGAAACTTGTAACAGATTGGGAGACGGCAAGTTTATCAATAATTGCTTCTTTATTGCCAGAACTAGTATTGGCCTCCGATAAGTGTCGCGCAACAAGGTGAAGGTGCATGTAGCCTTGATGTCTGTTTTCTTTATGCGCCGAGTCCAGAAGCAAGATGCCAGAGCAACTTCGCCACTGTCAAGTACAGCATATCAAACATGCCAGTGCCTTTTCTACTTCCACGACAAAAGAGAAACCAAACCGGGAGGGACTCCTATTTGAAACAACTCCCCCACCGGTCCCGAAGGTGTCTACTTGTTTTATTCTCATCCCGTCGTTCCCGTCCATCACTATCCACTCACATTTCAACCCCCCACACCTCTCTGACGCAAGCGATGTCGTGTCCAAAGCGTCATCAACCCAAAGACGGGCCTGCTTAGATATCACGGCAACTTCGGCACTACGACCCAAAATGCTACCTGCGTCAAATCCGCTTGGCGGGATCCCGCGCTTTCCGCGGTCTTAACGGGTTCCTACAACAGTTGACGCTGACATGCTCTATACGTCCGCACCCAACGTCACCCGCTCGTGCATAGGGTGGGTGTGGGCAATTCAATATCGAAGTTCCGGTTCGACTGGGTGGAAATCGAGCATTCAGGGGTAAAACAAAGACAAGATCGCCGTAACCGCGGCAACCGCAAACTCACCGAGCCCCTGGCTCCACCCACCCCAGGTATCGATACCCGACGATTGGGTCTCCTGGGTGAGGACCATTCAGCTCACTGGTAGTTCCTGGCGGGGGCCCATTTCTGCCTTGAGAAACAGGCCCAACCATTATTTCCAAAGGCGAGTAATTCCCCTCTATCTAACACTTGTCCCGCCAAGCAACCGCGCTATCAGTGAAGGCAATTCAGAGGTTCTGCTCCAACAACTAGGCTCTCGATCCACATTTTACCCATCGCAAAAAAGGCTACCCGACTTGGTATCAAACTACTCATCCCCAGCTACCTATCTCTCCAACGAGCAACCTCCTCGGCCCCGGGAGGGTGGGGAATGCCTGCCGGCGCCAAGCCCCCGCCAGGCCGTTGGGTGGGGATTCCCGGAGAGTGTGGGGCCGGCCCGATGCTTCGGTACTTCGTCCAGTGCATCCTGCAGACGAGACGGAGCTTTGCATCGACGAGTCCAGTTAGGCATATCCGGGGATGAGAAGAGCCCTATCCGTTTGACGAGTAAGCCTCGATTCAAAACCTGCATGCTCCCCATGCAGCTCCATGCAAGTCGAGAAGGGATGCACACACGGACTTAATCCCGGCAGGGCAACGATCGGGGGCGGGCTGCAGCGGCTGAGGGATTCCGGAGGGAGAAGCAACATTTGGGCATGGAAGCCCCGAAAATTACAGTTCCTCGATATCTGGCCTGTCGTCCAACCCACCAAGTACAGCGACAGACACGATACAACGGTGCCCAGGCCTGGCCAGGACGCAAGCACAGAGAATCAGGTTACGCGGTATCTTTCTGCATTGTCCGTCGGCGTGCTTGGGCTGGCAGGGCCCTCCATCGTACCTAGGAGGGGGAACTTAAACAGAGTTAGTTGCCTTCAAGTCAAAGACAAACCTGACTCTCGCCGCCACACAAAAGGCGATACAGGTCACATTTCTCCAATTCTGCATGACGTCGCTGGGTGGCCTGGCCAATCAGGACATGCATCGAGTGGTTGCCTCGTCCGAGGTTTGCTGCCTTCAAGCATTCTTTTTTTCCTGTTCCTGACTTCCAATAAGGTAAGCAGCCACGATCGGGTGATGATCGGGGCGTTGGCGTTCGTGTCTCAAAATGCAGGCATCATTTGGTGTTGGCCAGCCGAGCCAGCCTTGAGAGGCAACCGCAGAGAACGGATGTTGGGTGGTGATATTGCAATCAATGGTGGCACGTTATTCTGCTGATTCGTTCTTCGGTGTGGCATGTTTCGGCACAGTGGGCGATGCGGTCTTTTTGCGTTTGCCCCGGCTGCCTACATTTGATGCCTTGAGGCCTTCCCTTTGCCTGAGTCAAGCGGTTGACGGAGGCCCGCGTTCAGTTTTGAGTTTGTTAACCGCCCTGCTGCGGCATGCGCGCTTCAACCCCCAGCCTCTCTCTAACAAGGTACCTATGTAACGACCTAAACGGTCCGGGAGTCACCGGTCCCGCACATATCTGGTAGTATTATCGCCAAAAGGTTGGGCGGTTCCCGCCCGTGAATCGAACCAATGGTGTTTGCCCGAAACGAGGCAACATGCAAAACCGGGCACCAACAACGCGACGCTGCATTCAGCTGTTGCGCCTAGAAACTTCAAGGTGTATTTTGCCTTGACAACTGCGCAAGGCTGTGGCGGATAGTGCAGCTTTGGGATCGCTCAGCCGAAAGCCCTCGCGCACATGTGTCAGCCCCCGGGAGGACTGATAGCCCATGATGCAATCAGGCAACCACTGACGTCGTTGAACCTTCCCACGCAAGTTTATTCTCTCGTCGTTCAGTGTTGTTCATAAGTTGGGCAAAGGAGAAAAGGCTAGACCGGTGAGGTCAACTGGTGCCACGACCGGGCGGTTGTATCTCCTCCTTTGCATGACGTGTAGGTAGCCGTCAGGCAGATGTGCCCGACCACGAATGCCACTGCACTCCGACCTATCAACCCACGTATGTACGACTCGAGTTGTACTTGGATGTTCATGACTTTGATCACCCAACCTTCCGAGAAAAGCCCGCAAGATTCTCCCCTAGAAGAAGGAGGGAGAAGAAATATCTACAGCAAGACTTGTTCAAGCACAGAAAGTTTCCAGCACATGGTCCAGATGGGACAACTTCTGTCTCTAAACAGAAGACGACCAAGTTGGCGAGACTCTACCTAGCAGCGGACGAACGCGCCGATCAGGACAACGGCCGTTGTATGATTCAGGGACAAGACGGGTATAAGTGGGGTATCAGTGAGAAGGAACAGAATACATCTTCCAATTGGCTAAAGTACGGGAATCCTGCATTTTTCGAGGACATTCACGGACTGAAGAACTGGGCTGCGGTGTTCCTGCGTCAAAGGAGCCTAGGACATGGGGTACATTGTCCTGTATGTTTTACCTTACCCTGTCGAAGACGAGAGGCAGTCTCACGAGCAGTGAGGCTCCTTGCTTGTCCCGGGCCGCAAGTAACTACGTAGGTCCCTACCTATTTTAAGGATTCAATGATGCAAAGGATGATCTCCCGGGTTAACTATCGCCACTCGGGGTTGACGGTAGAGCCCGGACGCATTCCCAACTTACAAAGTGTATGCTCTACATACATAGGCACATGACCGGTATGTATGTACAGAGCAAAATACATACCGGCATGGACAGAATACCTTCATTACCTCTTACTTCGGATCGTTTGGTGATAACGGCACCTCGGTATTCGTACATACCTGCATGCAAGCACCCGCCCTGTGCCCAACGGAGCAGGGTTGAGCAAAGCGGAAGTCCAGTGACCGGAGAAAAAGTCCGGGTCGGATTGTTGGCGATTGGGTTTTGGCTAGAGGCCAACAGAGAACTTGAGAAGTTGGCCGAGGTGTGGTGCCAGGTGCCGGCCAGGTCCAAATGTGGGTGACTCGGGCCTTGGTATACACCTCGCTTCCTCCTGTGCAAAGATAAGAAGACGATCAGGGGGATTGTGGAAGTCAGTTAACTCTTCATTAGTGACGGAAATGATCAACAATTTACCTCACTCGAGGCTGAGAGAATAACCACGGGGCATCTAATTACTGAGGCCTGCAATAAGGTCTACCGAAGGTTCAACAAGAGGAGGAAAACCCGAGGCCGGAGGCCCCGTCAGGGCCCGCAGAGTCCCACGCCCACTGAACTAGCCGCTAGTGTAGTGGCCCAGTGGGTTAACTACAAATGGAAGATCGGGGGGAAGGATAGGGGGTCGAATACCAAGGAGGTGGTCGAACTGGCCTGGCAGGCCCGGTGGGAACAACAGAGAGCTAGTCAACAAAGTACTACTCGACAGAGGGTATTAAACAGGAGGATAGCCGACGAAGACCCCCCAGCCCTCTTATTTACCGACAAAGCTCTGATGAGACACGAAGGTCTTACAAAGGCGCAGAGCTCCCTCCTTTCCCAGGCCCGTATCGGGGATATAGGCCTCCGGGACTACCTGTTCAGGGTGAAAGTCCCGGAGGTCCGTACCCCCTATTGCGAGTGCGGGAGGGGCAGGGAGACAGTGGAGCACTTGGTGGTTTGGTGCCCCGACCCGCCGTTACAAAGGCCGTGGGACGGCAGAGAGATTCGGTCACATCGGGACCTACAAACCGTATTACGGGGGAGTAGGTGCCCGGAGCAGAAGATTTGTTAGGAAGGTCCTTGGCTGGCTGATGGACTCTGGCCGGCTACTGGAGTATAGGCTGGCCAGAAGGCTGGAGCTAGAAACAGTGGATGGGGAGGGCTAGAGGGCCCGGAGGCCGGCAAAGGGCCTCCTTTCTTTTGCAGTATGACGGATTCATAGATTGTTGTCTCAAAGTGGTAGACAGAGGTTTTTATCCGGCCTATACGGCACGGTTTCCTTTGTAAATAGCAGTAGAAGGACCGGCGCGCCCCAGGGCATATCGGTGTAGGAAATAATAATAATAATTTACCTCACTCGCCCTGCAATTCGGCTGAAATGATGGTTCACAGATGAAGTGGTGGGGTTGACAGACTGTCTTCGCTCCTGCTCTTGCTATGACTGCTTGGCAGACCTCGGCCGCGTGTGGGCGCCTGCAAGGGCCAAGGGGGAACACGCGTTTCATGTTTGGGGGACCCCACCTTCAATCCGCACAACAAGGAAGTGGATCGCCGGGTCGATCGTCGAGATGTGACCGAAAATGGCAACCACGCGGGCGGAAACATGGAGGGCGGGCGGTAGGTCGGGCAAGGCACGGAGCGCTTCAAAGCTGTTCAAAACGCGGGAATCTCGAATCCGAAGGAGATGAATGCGTTGCAGGCACTCTTCTCCTCAGCGCGCCTGTATTCTCAGAAGAAAACGACCGAGTTTTAAGAGTTGATGTTGATGCTGGAAGTTGCCGGGGGCTTACGTCCTTTGCGTGCAGCAACATTCGGAAACGGCGGGGAGCATCCATGGCTCCCGCTTGGTGGGATGACGTGTAACCTCAACGCGGCAGATCCGCCGGTGCGCTCCTGCATCTTTTGCCATGGGGAAACCGATGCCCATCTCACTTTCGCGAGCCAGTCACCGTCATTTTTCAGGAAGATGATGCCTGCGAGATAACAGCACGCCGCCTTTCTTCGCTTACCGTCCTGTAAGTCAACGGTCGGTGCCATTGCACAGACCAACCAACGTCATTGGACGCCGCCAAGAATTTTCTCTTGTCTCGGATGCCATTGTCCCCCACATTCTTCGGCCACCGAACACGCGCCCCCTTGGCATCTTCGTCCCAACCCGAACCTCGACCCTGAAATCGTTCTAGAAGGGGAGGAGAGGCCGCAGAATAGGCGTGCTCGGTGGCCCCTCGATCTTGACCAACCGAAGTTAGTTGGGCAGCCACTGAGGCCACAACAGTCACGCCCATTTACAGAAAGACCTTGACCGGGTCTGCGAAATTCGGCGAGAATCCGAATTTAGCAGGTCGCGAGAGGCATCCCGCTGGTCGCCATCCCTGGTTATCACAAATTCCTGGCTCCCGATCCTCGTCGTCGGACTTGCCTCAAAGTCATTGCCCGGCTTGAAAACCAGGTATGATCAACGGCAGTCCACGCATTTGAACCCCTGCCCATCCGAATCTTCTCCACCCAGCAATTCGCAAGCTTCCCCCCCCCCCTGTCGCGCTCGCAAGGGGCAGCATTCGCAGGACTCGCCGACGGATCGAGTTTGCAACCACCTGTTTTTCGTTTCCCGACACTTTTTGTGCGACACGGCCAGCTTTTTTGTCTTTCCCCTGCGGTTCCTAGTTACTTATTACTCAGATTGCTCCGCCACCGCGATATTCCTTTCTCGCATCCGCCGCCGTCATCCATCCCAACTTGAGACGAGCGACACCCGATTCAGCCTTGTGTTCGTCCGCGCGCAAACGTCAAGCCTTCAAATACCTCAACGCAGGGCAATTGATAGACTTGAGCTGTGGCCGGCGAGCAATTCGGCGCAATGCTCAGCTTCCGCCGCGCCCTTGTGGCCGCGGCAATCTTCATCACGATCCTCTTTTTCACAACACGATCGACATCGCCATCCGCCTCGTCGCTAGCCGTCGAGTACCCAAAAACACAATCCGACGCCGGCTCCCATCCGAAGGAGAATTCGCAAACGACGAAGACCCCCCCGAGCGATGAGATCCCCCACGCCGGGGTGAACCGCCCCCGACCGGTCCCCGAGGGGCAGCAGCCGATACAGGACATGTCCAAGATGACGCTGTACGACAAGCTAGCCTACCAGTTCCCCTACGACGTCGAATCCAAGTTCCCCGCATACATCTGGCAGACGTGGAAGTGGACTCCCGCGCACGGCGAGTTCCAGTTCCGCGACCAGGAGGCGACATGGACGGAGCAGCACCCGGGGTTCATCCACGAGGTGATCACGGACCAGGTGGCGGTGCACCTGATCCGGCTGCTGTACGCGTCGGTGCCTGAGGTGCTCGAGGCGTACGAGGCGCTCCCGCTGCCCGTGCTCAAGGCCGACTTCTTCCGCTACCTGATCCTGCTGGCCCGCGGCGGCATCTACTCGGACATCGACACCTTCGCCATCCGCAGCGCCGTCGACTGGATCCCCGACGCCGTGCCGCGCCACACGGTCGGGCTGGTCATCGGCATCGAGGCCGACCCGGACCGCCCGGACTGGAAGGACTGGTATTCCCGCCGCATCCAATTCTGCCAGTGGACCATCCAGGCCAAGGCCGGCCACCCGGTCCTGCGCGAGGTCGTCCGCCAGATCACGAACCGCACCCTGGAGCGCAAGAAGGACGGGTCGCTGAAGGAGCTCAACAATAAGAGCGTTATCGAGTTCACGGGCCCCGCCCTCTGGACGGATACCATTTTTGAGTACTTCAACGACGCGAGATTCTTTGACATGAGCAAGTCGACGGGGCCGATCGATTGGAAGAATTTCACGGGCATGGAGACTTCGCGGCGGGTCGGGGATGTGATTGTCTTGCCCATCACCAGCTTCTCGCCGGGGGTGCAGCAGATGGGTGCTAAGGATTATGATGACCCCATGGCGTTTGTGAAGCATGATTTCGAGGGTATGGGCTCCTTTGCGTTTTCTATCTGAACGTACAGAAACTAACATGGGGATGTAACAGGCACGTGGAAACCCGAAAGCGAGCGACACATCGGCGAGTAACCGGGGTGCTCCGCCGACATCGTTTATCCATCGTTACGACATTCCTTTTTACTCGACTACGACCGATATCCTCTTTTAATTTCATCTTAACAAAAACTGCATGGCTCGGCGTTCTTATGGTGGTAGCAAAGTGGCATTGTTTCCAGACGGCCCTGGAAGGCAGAGGAGCTTGTGCTTGGGGGGGTTAGAAAGTGTACTGAAAAACTGAGGTTTGCTCCGTGCCCTTTTTTGGTGTGTTTGTACGGCATAGATATTGGGGGTAATAGCATCTTTGCTTTTGCGGTGACGCAGGGCCAGCCTGACGTTGGCCGGCTGGTGGTCCGGGTGGGGAGAGGCGCGACTGGGGCTAGGGTGAATCGGCCGGCTGTCGATGGGCCTGAGGTGTTTCGTTTTGCGGGCCGGCAACGCGGGCTCTTGGGGGCGGTCAGAGTGGCTCATGGACATGATTTACCGCATTTGTCTCAGCAACTTTCTTGTTTGTCTGTAGACTTTTAGAGGGTTGAGGAGACAATCAAGCGGCTTTGCCGTTGAATCACCAAAACCTGCCGCCGGGTGGTTGACTGTGAGGGGTCTGAGAAGACTCCAGATCAGCACCCCGGAGAGGTGCATCGGCATCTCGAGAGATGGTTGTCGGATTGCTTCCGGCTGAAGATCGTGGGGAACGGTGGGATCGATCCAGGTGTCTCCACATTGATGGCTGGCCGATGATATCACCCGTTTTGTTGTATTTGGTTCCCGTCGCAAGTTGGATGCACGGCGAGTACAACAGTCATAATTCAAGCCGAAATGGATAAAATATAACCTCTTGATCAGCCCCTGCCCGAGGCTTGAATAGGGGCGGTCAACATCTGTCAACCCCAACAAAGTCGAGTCCCTGCCAAGCCATTGCTGCGGGGAATGCTGCACCCCGCATTCTCTCCAATTGCCAAGAACGCCGAATCTCTGGACCTTCCTTGTTCAGGCTTGCCTCGGCGTTCGCGTTGTGTGACACGAGGGGTTGGGGGAAGCTGATCGCGGGTTGATCAATGGGGGGAGATCCCGCTGGGTGAACGACATGTGTTTTCTCTTGTCTTCTTTTGCTTGGGTTTCTGTTTGTAGCCTGCAATTCTACGACGATTTTGTGGCGACAACCCGACCGTGTGCCTTGTTTCAAGTGTTTAACTAAGGGAATTGAGTGGCCGACAAGAAGAAAGAGCGAAAGCTCGGGAACAGCCAGTGACCATGCGCCTTCAGACGCCGTCGACGACCACAATTCTTTGCGCCTCGAGGATACATGGTAGACCGCTGAGGAAACGAATTCGGGTCCCAATCGGGCCGGTGAGGACGATCAGCACTTTGACGAAGAGTATCTACGAAGGGCCAGCAGAGGTAAGGAATGCACCGGTTTAAGTCGATGGTATCTGGCAGTTGATGCTGATGGAAACTAGCCCCCTTTGCTTCCTCATACTATCCCCGAACACTTCAGCTCGATCGTGAAACGGTTTGGCGACAGACCAGCCGTCATCTCCCGCACCCCAACCACAAGCCACGATGCGCTCCCGAACATACCCGCGGACGGCGTTCCCCCGGCCGTGGAAACGACGCTGAGTTACGAGAAGCTCGACCTCGCATCGAACGCGCTCGCCCACTCTCTACGTTCACTAGGGGTGAAGAAGGGCGATCGTGTCGCCGTGAGCTTGGGGAACTCTGCCGAGTTCGCCACTCTTACCTACGCTATCTTCAAGCTCGGCGCTATCCTTGTGCCCTTGAACCCAGGGTTCAACGCCAAGCAGGTCACGGCCGCTCTCAATCACTTAGGCGTTGAGCTGCTCATTATCGGCGCCGTCACCGACCTTGCCTACAAGCCCTGCCGTGGGCGGAGCAACCTTCCGCTGCTACAAACCATCGCCCCGGACCTCGAGTCGGGGCGCATCGAATCACCCGAGGTCCCATCACTCAAAACAATCGTAGTCGTCGACAACTCAATCTCCCACCCACTGAGTGGCTTCCCGCCATTAGCCTCTCTCCGCTCGCTTACCCCCTTTACTTCCCTCATACCGGGCCTCACCAGCACCCGCGTATCCTCTGCCGCATTCGCTGCCCGCGCCGTCACCCCCGACTCCCCATTGTCTCCGACCGAAACAAGTGAGTAACAGCCCGGCTCATCTATCAAAGCTTCTAGCTATGCTTGTCTCCCTTAACTTCTAACACCTACCCGCCCAGTCAACATCCAATTCACCAGCGGCACCACCAGCCACCCCAAAGCGGCCATGCTCTCCCACACCAGCATCCTCAACAACGGCGCGCTCATTGCCCACCGCATGGGGCTCGACCCCTCCGACCTGATCGTCTGCCCGCCCCCGCTCTTCCACTGCTTCGGCTCGGTGCTGGGCTACATGGCCACCGCCACGACCGGCGCGGCCCTCCTCTTCCCCTCGCCGGCGTTCGACCCGCGCGCCGCCCTGCGCATGGCCGCCGCCCACCGCGCCACGGGCCTCTACGGCGTCGCGACCATGTTTGTGGCTATGTTTGAGCTGCTGCAGCAGAATCAGAACCAGAACCAGAACCCGGACTTGGGGGTGTTGTCTGCGGAGCAGGTGGCGGCGCTGCCGGGGCATTTGAGGAAGGGCATTGGGGCGGGGAGTTCGGTGCCCGAGTCGATTATGCGGAGGTTGTACGCCACGTTTGGGCTGCAGGATCTGGTGATTTGCTATGGCATGACGGAGACCAGCCCGGTGAGCTGTATGACCGCGCCGGGGGACTCGTTTGATCGGAGGACGAGGAGTGTGGGGCGGGTCATGCCGCATACGAAGGTCAAGATTGTGGATCCGTTGGATCGGGGGCGGGTGGTGCCTGTTGGGGAGAAGGGGGAGTTGGCGGCGGCCGGGTATTTGGTAATGAAGGGGTATTGGGGGGATAAGGAGCGGACGGAGGAGGTAAGGCGGGTGGAGAGGGATGAGGAGGGGGTCGAGGAGGTGTGGATGTACAGCGGGGACGAGGCCAGCATGGACAAGGACGGGTATGTGGAGATCACGGGGCGCATCAAGGACCTGATCATTCGCGGGGGGGAGAACATCCACCCGCTGGAGATTGAGAACTGTCTCTTCCAGCATCCGTTGGTAGCCGAGGTTAGTGTGGTTGGCGTGTCGGATGAGAAGTATGGGGAGAGTGTGGGCGCGTTTGTCATTGTGCATAAGGGTGTGGTGACGGATGAGGAGGCGGAGACGGCCGGCAAGGGGGAGGTGTTGACCAAGGAGAGTGTGCGTGAGTGGGTGAGGACCCATCTGTCGAGTCATCTGGTGCCGAAGCATATTTGGTTTGTGACGGAATACCCCAAGACGGCGAGCGGCAAGATTCAGAAGTTCAAGTTGAGGGATATGGCTAAGCAGTTGTTGGAGGCTGGGCGGTAGGATTACGCTGGGAAGTCCCTGGATACCAAGGATCTAGCAATACAAACGAGAATTTGAATTGCAGCTCCAATTCCTAGGGAATGCTCAGAAAAGATCGTGCCAAATTGGCTTGCCCTGCATAACAATCTTCAGCGAGTTGAGTATTTATTTTCTTATTTTAGAGCGGCTAATAGAAAAGGCCCGACTGCCCTTCTTGGTACATTCTTTCCCATGGCCTTGGATGACATTTTTGGGAGGGTTACTGTCTCTTGAGGGATGTTGCTAGACATGGTGTCTTATCTAGGGGTGGTTATTGGGGCCAGGGGCATCCGAGACATTCAACTACCAGCATTCTCCAGCAGCCCTGATCACCATCATACTGTTATGCCAGTCATGTCCAATGGAACGTAAGGAGGAATTTCAAATATTCAACCGGACATTGATCACGGCAGCGAAAGGTATATAACCACCGTCCCCATCACCCAACTCATCCCCCCTTTTCCGCTTCGCCATCCGCTTCCAACACATCTTCACATCCACACAAACACTCAAAACAAACAACTTACAACACCAAAACCCACCAACCACCATCATGAAGTTCCTCTCCCCCCTCGCCCTGGCCGCCGCCGCCACCGCCGCCGTGATGCCCAACGCGGCCGCCCCCGCCGCCGCCGACCCCATAGCCATCGGCGAGCAGGCCCAGCAGGCTGCTGCTGCTGCCGCGGCTCCCCAGGCCGACGCCGCCAACGCCCAGCCCAACCACTGGTACCCGCCTCCACCGCCGCCGCCGCCGCCCGGCTGCCGCCCCGGTGCCTACTCGTGCACGACAACCGGTAATGGGTGGAGGGTTTGTGGCGCTTCGGGTCATTGGGTTGTGAGTATACTTCTTCTTTGTGGTTTTCCCCCCCCCTTGCGGTGGAGTTGAGCTGGTGATGGTGGAGAGTTGAATGCTGACCAAGTCCATTCATTGTTATAGTATGCCGGCTACTGCGGCTGGAACCAGCACTGCCAGATGAACTGGCAGAACCAGAGCCCGTACTGCGTCCCCAACTACTAGGTTGTGGGCTCTGTGTACGCAACAACACCATGGGGTCGAGATGGAGGGATGAGAGGCAGATGGCTGGGGTTCTTTTTTGGATTGATGGACAAGCAAGTGATGAAGGGCTTCGGTGGATCTGTCTTGTGCGGGCTTGGTTCTTGGCTTGGTTTCCTTCTTGACACTCTCTTGCCCCGGTATCCAATGTAGTTGTAGTCGCGATAGTATTCTGGAGACGAATAGTATGTGGTGTCCTGAACTGGTTGCACAGTTGGTGACAAATGGTGATCATCTGGCCCGGTTCACAATCCGACTCGGGAAGCAAGTCCAGTCGGGTACTACGCTGTGCTCATAATCTAGTTGCATTGTTTGCTCGATGCTTTCTCGTCCTACTCTAAATCGGCACCCAGCCTTCGCCACCCACGATCTCGCTGCGGTCTCACGCCTCGGGCCAGTTCTTGTTAAACATAATACATGACCCGTTAGCCGAGGGTGCAATGTCCTTGTCGGTCAGGAAAAGACAGTACTTGGCCACCGAGGCGATGGGCACCTGCATCTCCGGGCGGAACGGGGCTTGTGAGGCCTGAACCTTTTGGAAAGCCTCCATGTGCATCCCCTGGCCGAATGCGTCCGTGATGTTGGTGTCCATTCCTGGATAAAATTGTTAGCACTATTTCTTGTGCTGCCTCGGGGGCCCTTTGGGAGGACTCTGGAGTGGACTTACCGCCTAGCATCAGCCCGATGCTGTAGATGCTCTTGTCACCATAATACCCGGCCGTGTTCTTGGTCAGCGACATCAGGGCGGCCTTGGAGGCCGAGTAAGCAGCGCCGGCCTTGAAGCCGTGGACGCTGGCAATGGAACCGATGTTGATGATGACACTGCAGCCGGGCTCCTGCTTCTCAAACTGGGCAATGGCCGCCTTAGTACCGAGGAAGGGTCCGTTCAGGTTGACGTTGAGCACACGGTCCCACTTCTCCTTGGAGCAAGCACCGGCGGGTTCAAAGCCGTCCATGATGCCCGCCGAGTTCACGAGAACGTCGAGACGGCCGAACTTGGCAACGGCATCGTCGACGAGGGCCTGCACAGAGGCTTCGTCTGTGACGTCTGTCTTCCGGGTCAGGAACTTGTCGGCGTGTGTCTTGGACCACTCCTCTTCGACCGATGCGAGGCGCTCGGTGTGGACATCACAAATGACAACATTGGCACCGGCTTCGAGGAAGGCGGTTGCGATAGCTTTGCCGAGACCGCCAGCGGCGCCGGTGACAATCACAGTCTTGCCCTGAGCTGAAGACATCCTGTTGTTGGATGTGGTTGAAGCGAGGTCGTTTAATGGTAGTCTTTTGGGCGGGCACCACCTTCTGAGTTCGAATTGTTGGTTGGCTTGCGAGATATGGAGTCTAGGAAGGGTCTAAGGAGGAACAGGAGGCCTTCTTATACCACCTCGAGGTCTTCGTTCACGAACATGTCCCACATCTTGCGTCCCCTGAATTGCGGGGTAGGTCAGATGTCCGGGGAGTTAGGTCGAGCGTCTAATCCGACCAAACCCAACCAGAGCATTTGGGTCGATGCTACTATGGTAGGGAGGCCCCACATGCATTGACAATGTATGTCAGATAGGTAGGGTAGGTCGTGATGGTTAGTGTGGGACTACGCAAACCCGGATTCGAATGCGAGGTTCCTGGGGGTTGGAAATACGCGTAAATAACAGCGAACCCGAATGCGAGTTATCAACGTTGACGAGTACGACGTTTTTTTGGCAGGGATCCTGGTTGGAACGACACCCGCAACTAGTCTTTGAACATGAAGGTATAAAAGCATCCTGGAAAACTGGTTGGTTTTGTAATATCTCAAACTCAATTGACTTATCCTGTGAAATCAGCTTTCCACATTCATGATCATGTCAGGTCATGTTGGTTGTTGCAGGAAAGTTCAAGTCAGGCAGCAATGCTCATAGCAGCCTCAAAGGCGGGGATGAAGGATTGTAGACCGCATTCCATGTCTCCTGGTCAAAATTAATCAATAATATTGCCGAAAAGGAAGGGATCTTGATGTGGCAAGTTTGGAAGTTGGCGGCAATCACCGTTCATGGCTTAAGTTTACACTAACGAACATGGAATACCTTCTGGAATCGAGGACTGCCGTGGCTTGCGTGCCTGCCAAGTGAGATTCTGGGGTGGAGATGGCGGGGATACCAACGCTAACTATATCAGGAATAGCCCCTGAGATCCCGGCAGAGATACCCTGTTCAGATGAATGACGAAACCACCATTTTGGACAAGATCTGGGATAATTTTTCGATCCAACCTAATCTCAACCCCACCATACATATCTACCTATGTATATATCCCGGAGAATGAGACATTGATCTCCCAAAAATATTGCGATTGCTCACAGTAACATACCCACCCCATCACCACCACCATGTCCTCCCTCACCTCCAACCCCAGGGTGCAACTGGCAGCCACCGCCGTCGTCTCGGCCGCCGTCGCCGCCGGCGCCATCCTCACCTACCAGCGCCTCCAAGAAGGCGACCCGCGTCTCCCGCCTGAAGCAATCCATCCCCCAGCCCGGCGACGCCGACCCAGCCCTCCAATCAGTACGCAACCCCAATAACCCCCCCGCTTCTCCTCTCCTCCATCCCACCCATTCAACCATCTAACCACCCCTCCCCCCCCACTAACAGGTGACCCGCATCGGCACCCTCCCGCAACCCGATCCCGAAGACCTCCACAACCAAGCGCTCGCGCACCGCGCCCAAAACGGCGACTTCGACGACGAACTCATCCTCGAGCAGCTCGCGCGCAACCGGGTCTTCCTCAGCGACGCCGGCCTCCAGAAACTGCGCGGCGCCTTCGTGGTGGTGGTCGGGTGCGGCGGGGTGGGCTCGCACGCGTGCGCGGCGCTGGCGCGCTCGGGCGTGCAGCGGATCAGGCTGGTGGATTTTGATCAGGTGACGTTGAGTAGTCTGAACAGGCATGCGGTGGCCACGCTGGCGGATGTCGGGCTGCCGAAGGTGCAGTGCTTGCAGAGGAGGCTGGTGGCGGTGGCGCCGTGGGTGAGGTTTGATTTGAGGTTGCAGAAGTTTGAGAGGGGGGTGGCGGCGGGGGTGTTGGAGGGGTGGGAGGGGGAGGAGGGGGTGGGGAAGAGGCCGGATTTTGTGATCGATGCGATTGATAATATTGAGAGTAAGGTGGAGTTGCTGAAGTATTGTTATGATGAGGGGTTGCCGGTGATTTCGGCGATGGGAGCGGGGACGAAGAGCGATCCGACGAGGGTGATGGTGGGGGATATTGGGTCGAGCTTTGAGGACGGGCTGTCGAGGGCGACGAGGAGGCGGCTGAAGCTGCAGGGAGTTACGAGTGGGATTCCGGTCGTGTACTCGACGGAGAAGATGGGCGAGGGCAAGGCGGCGCTGCTGCCGCTTGCTGAGGAGGAGTTCCAGAAGGGGTCGGTGG
Organism: Chaetomium globosum CBS 148.51; assembly: GCF_000143365.1. NCBI lineage: Eukaryota > Fungi > Ascomycota > Sordariomycetes > Sordariales > Chaetomiaceae > Chaetomium > Chaetomium globosum. Next base: position 2,837,981 of record NT_165978.1, read on the forward strand.
GCGACCTGGGTGTGCTCGCCGACTTCCGGGTGCGGATCTTGCCGGTCCTGGGCACCATGCCGGCTGTCTTTGGATATGTCGCGGCCAACCACGTTATTCTCAAGATCACAGGTTACCCGATGGACTACCAACCGGCCAAGGCTCGCGACAAGATGTACGAGGCCATCCTGGCGTACGTTCAGGCTAGTGAGGAGAAGGTGGTGCGCATGTTTGAAGGCGGCCGGGTCGACGTCTGCATCGGGCTCAAGGTGCCCATTACGCCGGGCGACGTTGCCTTCCTCGTCGAAGAGGCCTTCCGAGGCAGGAGTGCCGTCACTGGCATCCCGACCAAGCTCATGCTGATACGGTGGAAGAAGCCTCAGAAGACTACCCTGGTCCAGATCGGAGAAGGGAAAGATGAGCAAAAGTCTGCCGACCTGAAGCTTCGCGACCTAGTTTGCTTGACCAAGGAGGAAGCCGTCAGACACCAAAAGGAGGTGCTCCTCGGAGACAAGAGCCTTGAGGACCTCTACAGCCAAGAGGTCATTGAGCTGGTCGAAGCGCGCCAGAAGGAAGCCGAGGCGTACGAGCGTCATAGATGAGGGGACGATGTGCGGAATATGACAAATAAAAATGTGGAAGCAGAGGTTCGTGATTCTGCATGCATAGTGGGTCAACATCACTTTTCTTTTCCCTCGCCATGTCTTGTTTGGTTTGTTTACCTCCATCTCGTTG
>NT_165978.1:2838794-2866826 GCF_000143365.1 Chaetomium globosum CBS 148.51
TTCGGAATTCGACCTGCACAGGGCTTTTTGCGAATTCTTGGTGGGCTGTCTTGCCCGGTCTGATTGTGAAGTGGAGTAGGGTTTGCCTCAACCAATCAGTCACTTCTCCGACTGAGAGGGGTGCTTCAGCAAAAACCAGGCGTGGCTGCAACGGAATAATGCAGCCTTGCGGCTGGCCTGGTTTAGGTGGGGCGCTAATCGCCTATCGACGTCAAGTGCGAACGGTTCCCTAGTCCGTCAACTCCACTGGGTGTAGGCGCAAGTCGGCAGGCACGGTCTTGTGATGCTGTTTCCCCAACGCTTCCACAACAGTTAACGGAGGAAGCTTCCAAGCTACTGTCGGACTTGCAACATGTGCTGACCATGCCAGTTAGACCAGGTCCCGTCGATTCCATACCTGCCGGGCTAGTCAGCGAATGTGCGCGGCGTAACATAAGCTGGGGCACACAAGGAGCAGGATGACGCACCACTCGCCGGATGGTTGGATCCAGAGGGGACTCGGAGTTGGTGGATCGGGCGAGGCGGCGACGACGGCAGCCCCGAATTGCGACACTGGGCATCTTCCCGTTCATGGCTAGCTTTGCCATCGATTGCTCGAGGTCGTCCTTAGCGGTGGTCCGAGGAAACGATGTCCGGCCTTCGGCCAAAGCCTGGAAGATAACCAGTTGATCTTGCAGGTGTTCGTCGACTACCCCACCGTAATTCACCTCCTCGTACAGTTTCTTAGCCACATCATTAGAGATGCTCTGGCTCAGCGCGCTAGGGTTCGATTGGCCTCCCTTGCCCTTATCCCGAGGCTTCTTAGGCATCGACCGAAGCACATCCTTTCCCCAGCGCACCTTGCCCTCTCTGGCGTGGGCGACCAACAGGACGTATATCCGTGAATCGGCGCCGCTGTCCTCTTTGAGCCTGAACTCAACCTCCACATCCCCGAAAAGGGTGGCCAGGGTCTCCCGGAGCGCCTCCTCCAACGAATCATGCATCTCGGCCGGGACAATCATCGTGACGTCGATCGCCTCCACATCGCTCACACTCAGCTGAGGCCCGTCGCCGCCGTAGACATCCCCCTCCTCCCTCAGCCTGAGCGGCTCGCCGCGCTTGAGCGGGGTGAATCGGAACTGCACCTTGCCGCGCTGCTGCTTCCCCAGGCTCCAGCCCCGGCTGATCAGCTTGCGCTCCACGCGGATGCCGAAGGCGTCCTGCAGCGTCGGCAACAGCACCTGGTCCAGGTACTCGAAGGACAGCGAGAAAGACACGTTGGTCCCGCCCGAGATCTCTAGCCGGATCGGATCGCCCTTGCCGTTGCCCGCTAGCAGCAGGAAGGGGAACACGGCCTGGAAGATCAGCATCGTCGACGCCGCGGGCGAGTCTGCTTCGATCTTGATGTTGCGGCTCGTGAGGTCCGAGGGGCGCAGCTGTGGGTGGAACTCCACCTTTTGGCTGCCGACGGAGAGGCCTGAGACGTCGGCGGCGGTAGCCTTGGCTAGGTACTGGATGGCGGTGACATGTTGGGATTTGAGGCCTGGTGGTTTGTTTGTTAGTGAGGGTGCGGCAGCGGATGGGTGAATATGTGAGCGAGTGGGTGAGTGGGTGGGTGGGTAAGCGAATGAATTCATGGACATACCGCCGCCCCCGCCGCGACCGCCTCTAACGTTGGTGATTCGAACTGGTTGAGATGCGACTGCCGCTAGCGCACATGCTATGCGCACAAGCTGGCCCCCTCCTTCGCCTGTTCGGCCGTCGATCTCGATAACTGGTATTGTCTTCGCCATTTTGGAGGCTGTATGTTTCTCGTGCTGTTTGTATTTCTGTTTGTTGTAAGCAGATGCGCTGAGGGTTGCCCTGGAGGAAGAAGGAGTTGTGGGAATTATCGCCTGGCCAATTGGTCTTGTGCTGGTCGATTGATGCGAAAAATATGAGATGAACTTACACCGTGCTTCGTGTGGGGGTCTGTAAACTTTGAGACCTTTATTTTGGTTTGGTCGTGGAAGGAACGGCAAGAGACAGGATCAATTGGGAAGGTGGGGAACGCAGACGAACGAAGTGTTTTCGTGGTTGGAGGAAGATGCTAGTTAAGTTTTTGTAAATGTTGAGTGCAGGCTTTCTTAAAGGAATGCAGGTTTCGAGTCACCCCGAGCACAAAAGGTCTTCTCGAAGCACAACGACACGGCAGAGCAGGCTTTCGTTTGTTCAGCTTTACCTGGCGTTTGTGGTACCACGATGTTGGCCTCCCTGTGTCCCCAATCGACGAAGACGCCGCCTCCTTGCTTGGCCAGCGGTTGAGTCACCCGGCGGCCGATTGGGAGCACCCAGCCTGCTAAAAATGACAGGGCTGTTGGGTTGCTGTGGGGGGCCCCCAAACACCGAATTCAGCTTCGAAGGGGTTGCAGTTTGGCCCGCCGTTGGAGCTGTCGCCTCACAGTGCTCGTTTTACCCCAATTCAGATGGGCTAACAGCTTCATGGGTACGAACCCAGCCCAGCAGCTTACAGGGGACCAGGGTGAACACCACACCATAGCAGTCAAACTCAAATACCTACCAGCCAAAGCTCGCGGAACAGCGACGGGAAGGCAAGGTTAACATCAATTTCACTCCCAAGCTATTTATTTATCGACCAATGTTGACCACCCACCAGACGCTCCCACAGCTAAGCCTTTGCATTCCGCGGCTGGTCACCGGACCCCGAGCCTGCTGCTGACAACGGAAGGGAACCAGGCCCCGGTGGTCTTCGATTGTCCCGGGGAGGGTAAGGATATGGTTCCCCGTCTCCCCAACGTTGCCGGCGGACCCTGTTGCGCTTCTTATCTTTATTCTCCTCCCCGCACCGGCCGCCTCGGGGAACGGACCACACTCTTTCGGACCTGGCTTGGACAAAACACTTCTGGCAGGTGGAAGGGCTATCTCCGCCGTGAAAGCTTTCCTGCTCATCAGCCATCTCTTTTTGACCCTTGACTAGAAAACTTGGCTTACCAGGGAACACCTGCCTGGGCTTCACCCGACGCAAGTGCCCATGCATAGGTGTCAGTGGTGTCGTGGCTTCCGGGGAATAGACTCCCGCCAGTTGTATAGTCGCCGTCATCTCCAAAACAGTTCGCAAGGAGAGTCGAGATGAGCTGTTTGCCAGACCCGAACGCACTCAAGTCGCTAACGGGAGAAGAGGAACTGTCGGTTGTCTGGCCCGCCCCCCTTGCCTCTGCGTTGGCCTTGTTGTCGAGCGCATGCGCTTGGCGAGGGGTCTCGGCCGCCTCGGAAGAGGAACCAGACACTTCGGCGTGGCCGACGGAGACCATGTTTTCTGTTTAATGGTTGCGATGTGTGAAGTGTACGAACTGTGCAAGATGTGTAAAATGTGGATTGTCGTGCTACAAAACAGAGAATTATCTTCCCGGTTGACAGTCTCGAGGCGACCATTTATAAGTCCCGGTTAACAATGTCAGCTACATCCCTCGGTGCACTACCCCGTCTTCACGCCACGACCCGTATCTAGCGAAGCTGACAGCATACCTGCAGCTGTCCACCATGGGCACTTGCAGCACCATGACACCGGTGTATCACGGTCAAAAAGTCTCTCACGTCACCTGTGTGTGTGTGTGGATTTGAACCGCAGGGGCCCAAGACGGGAGAGCAGGTGATGTGCATACATAGGCCTACCCACCTGGGGACCTACGCCATCCCTCGCCAGGATATCTCCATGCGGGGAGGGAGTATCACACAACAAACCCGGGCCTCCAACACAACCACCACAATCCACAGTCACAATCAACACACCCTTCGACATTCAACCCATTCTCACCGGCCCCTTGCACGCTCCCGCGCCCTAGCACCATCCTTACCCCCAACCATTCCTCACAACCCCCCAGTCCCCTACTATGTAACCCCCCCGGCGACATGCCCGCCGCTCACCATTAGCTTCACCCCTTGCCTCCTCTTTCCTTCTTTCCTTTTTACCCGGCAAAATTCCTGTCCAAATGAGGTGGAAGCCGCACGCAGGCGCGGGGAAAATGGTCATGCTGCACGGGTGCCGGCATGGCCTCGAGGGGTGGTGTATGCGGGTAGCCGGTGGCCACACCGCCTCGAGAGTGTTGAGGTGAGGTGAAGGAGGGTTGTGGGATTGTCTTTTGCTGTTCTTTTTCTTGTTCTTTCTCTTTTGTTTTGTTTATGGGTTTGGGTGGGGGTTGGGTTTGAGGTTGTTTGTGTGGTGGGTTTGGGTTATGTCGGGTGGTTTGTGGGTGCGTGGGTTGGGGATTGGTGGTCGTGTTGTGTTGGGGTGCTTTTTGGGTTTGGAGGCGAGATACAATGGAGGAGGATGGATACCCTAGTTCTGGGGATGACCAGGTCAGGATGATATGCTTCCTTTCCCCTGATTTCCTCGTTGTTGCAGCGCTGTCAAGTGTTTTGTCATATACCAGAGGAGAATTATACATGGTTAGTCGAAGTCAAGGAGACGCGGAGCATATAATGAGCATGGCAAAGGCAGGATATTAGCTTAAGCTGTTGTTCTTCGACTGCCCTAACTCCCCTACCAACTCCCCGCTATGCCTAACCAGAAACCCATCGAATACCATGACCCTTCAGAACCGGGAAGTGTCAGCATGAAAAATACCGATCGCAAGATCCGTAGCATAAACTTACCCGTACCCCGGAATATGCATCATTGTTGCCCCGTGTCACCACATCACCATGCACTTTTCAGCTTGCGCCACATCATCATTTCTCGGCCTTATCATCCAGGGCGGCGTTCTGCGGAAGCGGCGGTGGAACCGGAAGTAAGGCCGCCTCTTCCGGACCCAAGGCTGCCTTGATCTTCTGTCGGGCTGCTGTAGTGTACTGCTCAATGGACTGTTCTATATCTTTCGTGTGCTCTTCCCGTTTCTGCCTCTCACTTTGAGCGTCCTTGACGAAGAGGTTCGTCCAGTCTTGTGTGTTGCTGTTGTCTTGACGGTCCATTGAGATAGCTCTGAAAGATAGGGTATGTTCCTCTCTCTGGTTGCTTGCTGGCGAGTACTGAATAGCTGACGGGACCAGGAAGAGTCAACATATACTCTGTCGAGGGGAGAGGGGGAGGAACGTACGCAAAGCTCTCGGTTTCACGGACTGCCTCACAACTTGGGGTTCCCTAGAGAGCGTTTGTTGGTGTGGAAGGCTTGAAAACAGGATTGTATGGCGATAATGGGGTGTGTATGGTCCCCCGAGGCCGGGACAAGCTCGTATTTAAACGCAGCGGCGAGCAAGATTCCATTCAACTCTGGACAATTCCGTGGTTGGGATGGTGCAAGGCACCCCAAGACTAGGGAACTGTCGATCACAGCATAGCCTTTCTTCAAACAACCTCTTGCAGTCTGGGGGCCGTTTGAGATCCCTGTGGGCTCTCGACAGTCTTTTGCTCACTTAACGGCCACCGCCCGCAATCCATGCATGGGGACTCCCAGACGCTTGGCCGTTGGCAACCACACCGTGGGTAATTTATGTGGACTTTCGGCTTTAGAACCTTGTCATCCACATGGCGACAGGGAGTCAGTTACAAGCGAGCAGAGTGGTGTGGGTGCCATCCTTGTGGTTCAAGTAAATTAAATTCCGTCAGCCAGGCATGCGTATCGCGGTCCTGACCGGCCAGGCTACGACAGGGCATCTCGGGGCGTGACGGGGAGCTCGGGATAGGTAACAGCGCCGGCCTCGGGATTGGTGCGTGTACACTCGGGATATGTATGTCTTGCAGCTTGTCTGGGGTCTGAATCCTCCACCACGTGGAGGGGCGCAGATAATCAAGCAGGGGAGTCTCCCCTGCTCAAATCCCTGGCTTTTGACGGTTGCCGCAGCGGCGATCTCTGCCCCGGAGATGCGGCTGGAACCACGCTGTGGGATTCACTTCAACGCCTCGAGCCGAGACCAACCGGAAGGAGTTTAAGCAGGGGAGCCTCCCCTGCTCAAATCGCTGGCTTTTGACGGACAATGGCAGGGGAGTCTCCCCTGCTCAAATCGCTGGCTTTTGACGGACAATGGCAGGGGAGTCTCCCCTGCTCAAATCCCTGGCTTTTGACGGACAATGGCAGGGGAGTCTCCCCTGCTCAAATCCCTGGCTTTTGAGTCTTGACGGACAATGGGCAATGGCGATGGGACCGACAATTCTCGGGCTGGCGAGATAATTAGACTAATAGCTATTCCAAGCAGGACTTTAAACAACTCGTGAGCCGCTAATGCTAGCGTCGGCCTGCTTCGTGGCGATGGTCAATAACTACTTCGTACACGACTCTCTTAGTTTGAAAATGCCAAGGGCAGTGTCCATGGGTTTCTCCTGCTAGGCGTTTGTTGGGAGTGAAGGAGGAATCGATGATCTGCCTACCCATTCAACCCGGTTCTATGCCGCTGACAGACAGACACGAGAGGAACATGCATGCGCAAGAAACCCGAGCCTTGTGAATTTATCCCCCGTTTGAAAGGACCGGTTGCCACGTGGACATGCTATGTTTGGAACGATGAGCTGCAAGGGCTCAACGACCCTTGCGGCCATCTTGGCGCAAATACCGCTGATTTGGCGTGCCATTTGTGGGAGGGACAGGCGCAGTGGTGATGCACAAGAAGCGGTGAAAGAGAAATGCGAGATTGCAGCTGTGAGATTGCAGCTGCATTTCTCATTAGTTGGCCCCTGCCATAGGCTTGCCTTCCTCTTCTTGAACATGAAGGGAGCGACTTCGGAGCACGAAGTACTCGAACGACGAGACGGGGAAGACATTTTGCATTAAGGCGCCTGTGATTTCTTACACTTGTCTGCTCACTCCGAGCGGCCTGTGACCATCTGTATAGTGCTCAACTCGATGCAGCCGCGCCGTCCCCCTTCTCCACGTTGATCTTGAGGGAGAAGTCAATGTGGCGCACACCCTGGTGGATGGAGCTTGTCGAGAGGATGTCGACATCTGCCAGCCTCGTTAGCAAATATGTCCATTTCATGTCTCGGAGTAAGAACCTACCGTTGCAAAGATAGGATTCGGCATTATCCTCGGTCAGTCCCCCTGAGACCTCGACCAGAAAATGCTTCTTGCCGTTCCACTTCTCCTTGAGGCTCCGGGAGGTAGCCTTGACGCCCTCGCCGGTGAAGTTGTCGAGCATGACGATGTCGGCGCCGGCGGCGATGGCCTCGTCGGCTTCCTCCTCGCTCTGGACCTCGACCTCGACCTTCAAGCTGAATCCGCCCGCAGCCTTGGCGGCCTTGACGGCCTGGGTGATGCTCCCGCGGCTCCACACATGGTTGTCTTTGAGCATGGTCATGGTGCTCAAATCCATGCGATGGGTATCGGCACCGCCGACTAGCATGCCATACTTCTCAACTACGCGGAACCCCGGAGTCGTCTTGCGCGTGCCTGCCAGGGTACCCTGCCAACCAGCACTGCGGAGGTTGATCAGCAGCCGGCGGCTCGTGCTGGCAATCCCAGAGCACCGCGCAAGAATGTTAAGCGCCACGCGCTCGCCCTCTAGCAGACCCCGCACAGGGCCGCTCACGGTCGCCAGGGCCGTCTTGTCGCCGTGGGTCTCGATGTGCGAGCCCTCGCGGGAGTGCCACTCAACCGTGCATCCGCACTGGGTGAAGACTTCATTGAAGAAGGGGACACCGGCGAGAACTCCGGAGGACTTGCCCCAGAGCGTAGCCGTACGTAGATCGTTACCGACGACAAAGCCGCCTACGTCAAAGGAGGGGGTGTCTTCAGCGAGCCACGCGGCGACCTGAGACTTCCAAGAGACAGGGAGGAGGTGCTCCAATGAGCCATGATCCAGAGGAAGCTCAATCATGATGTGTTGTGTCTGATTGGCCGTCGTACGAACCGAGCGTGAGAGGTTTGGAGATGTTGGGGAGGCTGCGGTAGGCGTTGCACCGGGGGCTCTCTCAAGGTTATGGAAATAGAAGTCGGGATCGTTGATCTGTCAATTGGGACCCTCGAAGCAATCAATGGCTAGAACCAAAAAAAAAAAAAAAAAAGAAGAAGAAAGCGTCGATGCCGAAAGTCTACGGTAACTCTCAATTGATGATGATCTGACTCGACTTCCGAGTCCCAACGACGTTATCCGGGTGGAGCTCGAAACTTGGAGGGGAAGTGGAGGAGGGGCACTCAACCCGATACTGATGCCGACTCCATGAGCCGCTATAGTTTAGTTTTAGCGGAACTGACCAGCTATTCGGAGGTACCTATGTAGTTAAAGAAAGCCCCACACAAATCCATTGTCCAGGGACGTTGGACAGTTCCCAAACGTTTCACTTGAACTTCTGGCAACCCGCCACCCACAGCTTGAGCTTGTTGGCACCAGAGCAGCACACAAAAAGATTGTGGCACAATGGAAGATTACCAGGGTTTGAAATTCAAATCTTAATTTGGAATGGCGTGGAATGGCGCAGCCGGCCAAGGCGTACTCTGCTCAGGAGATGACTAATAATCGCGTCGACAAAAGGGCAAAGCGAGAGCGAACTGGTTTCTTCCTCACGATTGCCGCTCGTGCAAGATCATCAAATAAACACCACAAAACCTGACCTAGATAGCTTCTGAGTCGACGAAATGGCACCGAGGAAACCGACAACAACCACAAGGGGCCACAAGGGCGCCACTTCCAAGAGGGCCCGCGAGCGCGACGCTGGTATGCTAGAAGGCCGATCGAAACGACAGAAAACGTCAGCAACAGCCGAGCGTCTCATCCAAACTCAGGCTCAGGCTCAAGCTCATACTGCCAGCGCTGTGCCGCGAGTATCTCACCGATCCCAAACGGCAGCAGCAGGGCAGCGGGCCACCCAGACGTTGCCCGTCCTTAGCCAGAGACCCACCAGGTCATTGATCGTTTACGTTTTTGGCGCCAACAGCGGCGGCGAGCTGGGCCTCGGCCCCAGCGTCAAGTCGGGGAACATTGGGAGACCGCGCGTGAACCCCTATCTCTCAGAGTCGGGGGTCGTCCAAATATCCCTCGGTGCCATGCATGGCGTGGCGCTCACTCAGGACAACAGGATATTGACCTGGGGTGTCAACGACCATGGCGCACTTGGCCGCGACACCGCATGGGAGGAGAAACTGGTGGATGCCGATGGCGACGACAGCGATAGTGATGATGGGGGCGACCTCAACCCGAAAGAATCCACGCCAACACCCGTCGACATGGGTGCTTTGCCCCCGGACACCGTATTCACCCAGGTGGCGGCTACCGACAACGCCACCTTTGCCCTGACCAGCACTGGCCTTGTTTACGGATGGGGTAGTTTTAGGGTAGGTTACCAAGTTTCCATTTTGAAGATCAATTCAATGTACTAACTTTCCTACAGTCAGAGGACGGCAAGCTGTCATTCACACCCACCGTCGAGGTGCAGTCCCGCCCGGCTCTGATTCCCTCCGTCAAGGACGTTATCAAACTATGCTGCGGAAGCAACCACGTCTTAGCCCTCACAGCAGATGGCTTCGTGTACACCTGGGGCAGAGGCACTGATGGCCAGCTCGGCCGCCGCTTCTCCTCTAGGATCGTGGACTGGAGTAAGGCGGGGCTTGTCCCGCACAAGGTTGCCGAACTTAGGGATATTGTCGACATCGGGAGTGGCTCAAACCATTCCTTTGCCATCGAGCGCTCCGGCCTAGTGTATGGCTGGGGATTCAACAACGCGGGGCAGGTCGGAGCCCTTGACAAAGCCGGCGATCACGAATCGGCCCACGAACACACCATCGTGATCTCTGTCCCCACCCTCGTCAAGGGGCTGGTGGGCCTTCCACGCACAAAGCAAGTCACCGGAGGAAACTTCCACACTCTCGCGGTTACCGAAGATGGGAGGTGCCTCTCTTGGGGCCGACTCTATTCATGTGCTACGGGCCTCAAGGTCGATACCTTGCCGCCTCAGTCCGTCGTCCGAGATTCGCGGGGGCCGAGCTTCCTCGGGGTCCCGACGACCATTCCAGGGCTTCCAGCTGCGTTCGTGGCAGCTGCGAGCGAGCACAGTCTTGCAGTTACGACCGACCAAAACGTCTACACCTGGGGCCTCAACCTGACCAAGCAGATTGCCCAAAAAGGCGAGGAGATTGAGGTTGCGACTCAGGTTACCCACGCCAGTGTCGCGGATTTGCGACTGGTCTGGGCTGGCGCCGGTGCCCAGTACAGCATGCTCGCCGAGTTTGCCGCCCCAGAATATAATGGATGACCGGGGTCTTTTCCTTCCCCGGTGCCAAAGGACACACAAAAAAAAAAAAAAAAAGAATAGGCGGGTAGAACGGGCATGGAAGGGGAATAAAAAAATATTTATCATCTACCCAGAAAAAAAAAAAAAAAACAAAGAACGGGAACAAAAAAGAAATGACCCAAAGACCAAACCAGAAACTCAAGACGGGCTTCACGGAATGATGTTTTGAGCAAGAAGGAGAAAGGTTACCTCACCTGAAGAACCCCCAGGATCACTACACTATTTATTCTCTCGGGCCAGGGCTAACTGTTCAAAAGGGGCCAAGGTAAACCGCTTAGCTTTCCTGCCTACCGGGTTCGAATAAGCCTCACACCTTCGAGCCGCTTTTGGTAAGACACTAAATCGGTGGTGGCACTGACGAAGTTTCACAGACCTACTAGTCACTTGGGTACACTTCGAACTTTGACAGTGGCCCAGAGGGCATAGGCACAAGCCCTTTTCTTCCCTCGTCTGATGCCACCCGTTGTGAAGTCACGAACGGTCTGCCGAGATTTCTACAGTTCCCGGTCTTGACTAGTAACTCTCCCTTATTTATCCACGCTCTAAAGATTGTTGCCATTCCAACAATGAGAACTGTCATCTGAAACTCTATCTAGACATCACGGGAATTCTACCTCTTTTCCTCTAGATTTAAACCATAGAGAATCATCATCATAGAGAAATAGAATCAGTAAAACCCTGCCAAACACCGCGTCATTGCTCGTAAACATTAGACGTGTCGCTGTATGCCCAAGCAGCAAACAAATCACCGCTTCCTTCGCCTGAGCAACAACAACAACAACACCCGCCAGCGCCCAAAAAGACGCAATCAAAACACGAGCAAGACGCAACTCAAAAACAACGATCCAGCCTTGAGATTCCTCGTCCCCAACTATATACAAAACCTACCCACGACGACGAAAAAATCCCAGATCGTCCTGGAGCCGAAGGAACCCGAAACCCCATTTTCGAAACGAAGCTTCCCCGCCATAACTCCTCAAAGATGGAAATGGACCGTATGAACAGTGGAAAATAAAAGATACGAGCGCCACGCTAGTCAGCGCCGCTGACGTGTGACAAACGCAGTGTGGAACCCTAGAACCCCGGCCCTCTCAGGAGAGAGACCAACCACCCGAAAGGAACGCCCATCTATGAACGCCCATCTATGCATGTATCGCCATAGTCCGTTTACATGATGGGGATACCCTCGTACTCGGCGTAGCCCAGAGCGAGGTTCATGTTCTCTGTTACTGGTGTTAGCAACCGTCGAGCCAGGAGATGTAAACAAAAAAGAAAGCAGACTTACGCAGACATTGGGTGGCGGCGCCCTTGAGCAGGTTATCGATGGTGGCGCAGACGACGACGCGCTTCCCAGACTTGTCGACCTCGAAGCCGCCGATCTCGACGCCGTGCTTCCCGCTGATGTTCTTGACCAGCGGCGCCTCGCCGACGACCTTGACAAGCTTCTCGCCGGCATACCGGTCCTGGTAGATCTGGCGGATGTCGCGCGACGTCATGGTCTTGTTGAGCGGGATCGAGATGGTGTGGTGGATTCCGCGGAACCAGACGGCGACGTGCGGGACAAAGGCCACCGGCGCGCCGAGCTGGGCGGTGACCTCGCGTTCGTGGATGTGGCCCGTCAAGCTGTACGGGATGATGTTGTCTGTGAGCAGGCTGACGTCGTTCTTGGGCGACGGCTTGGTGCCGGCACCCGAGTAACCGGAGATGCCAAAGATATGGGGCATGCCACCGAGGTGAGGCACGAGGGGAGCGATGCCGAGCTGCGCCGCTGTGGCGTAGCAACCGGGGTTGGCAATCTGCGTCGACCGGGTGATGTTCGCCCTGGGGACGAGCTCAGGGAGACCATAGGTCCACGTGTCGTCGAAACGGTAGTCAGCGGAGAGGTCGACGATGACGCTCTTGTGATCAGAGCCCTTGCGACCCTCGTAGACGGCCTCGACAAACGGCTTGCACACTCCGTTTGGCAACGCCATGACCCAGCAGTCGATATCACCACGGCGCTCCATATCCCGGACGTCTTCAGCGCTGAGGTTCTCGTAGATGACGTCCCTCTTGCTGTACCCTTCCAGCTTGGTGCCCGCGAGCTCGCGCGACGAAACATGGCGGAGGTCCATGTTCGGGTGGGAGTCGAGGAGGCGGATCAACTCCTGGCCTGTGAAACCACGGGCGCCGATGAGCGCTACCCTAGCAGGCTGGGACTTGGAAGCGTTCCTCTTGCCGATCGGCGGGTTGGGGTTGGTCTGGGTGACGTATGTCCTCCGGCCGGCCTGGCCAAAAGCCGGAGTCGAGAGGATGGGGCGGCGAGCGAGGGTCGAGTACGAGCGAGTCTGTTGGGGACGGGCTTGGCGCCATTTGCCGCGGCGCGCTGCAACCGCGACTCGAGGTTGGAGTTGCCAAGCATGGCGCGGCCATTCTCGGTGAAGTCCTTCATCAACTGCACGACCTCCTCGCCGTCCTCAATCCCATACCAGAACATGACGCTACCATTTCGCGTAATGCTGCCGTCGGCCTTGTCAAAGAACCACCCGAGGTTCTCGTCGTCCTCCTTGACGGTCCACACAAGCTGGGGGTGCTCCTTACGGAGAGCGGTGAAGATGTTGTCGGCGATGTTGCTCAGCCACCCGGACTTGGTGATGGTGAGGGTGGCAAGGGTAGCCTGGCGCCCGTTGTTTGCCGGCAAGACGATGGCAAGGGCATTCATAGGCCCGTCGTAGTATGCCTTGAAGTTGTTCTCGCCAAGGAACTCGAAATACTTGTCGACGGTGGCCAGTGCATCGGGGCCCTCCCGATCCCGGATCAGGACCTCCTTGAGCTTCTCGACGTCCTTGAACTCGGACAGGTTGGTGGCCGAGAGCAGCTTGCTGCCACGGCGGATGAGCGTGCCGGCGCCGGAATCGGTAAAAAGTTCCTTTTGGAGCTCTCCGGGGTGGATGATGGCAACGCTAGTAGCGCGCGGCAATGTGTCCAGCAACTCCTTGATCTCCTTGATCTTTAACCTGGTGCCGTACTTGACCCAGGACTGAGACATGAGGTGCTCGTATTCTTCATCCAGGTTGATGGCCGAGATTTTCTGGCCCCCAGCGTCAAAGAGACCGCCCTTCTCAGACAGGTAAACAACCTTCAGGGGCTCGAGAGCACGGGCCAACTCGGCGGCAGCGACGTCGGCATTGACATTGAGAATCTGGCCATCGTCGGTCTCGGCCATGGACGTGAGAATGGGGAGATAGCCATTGTTAATAGCCGTCTCGATGGGCTGCTTGTTGACGCCGGTGATCTTTCCGACCAGCCCCCACTTCTCCTTATTCAGATAGTCTGCCCTGAACATGCCGGTCGTCAGGGGCTGTGCGTGGACCCCCTTTTCCTCCAGCTTGTTGACGAGGTTGAGGTTTTCCTGGAGGAACAGGTCGCGCGCCACACGCAGCGTCTTGGGGTCCGTGACCCGGATGCCCTCTTCGAACTGGGGCTCCACGCCGGCCTGCTCCAGCAGGGTGTTGAGCTGCGGCCCAGCGCCATGGACAATGATGGGATAGAGGCCAACGGTGTAGAGGAAGGCCAAGCTGGAGCAGAGCTCGTCGATGTAGTCGGTCAGGATGGCGCCGCCGACCTTAATCACAGCGAAGCGTTGCGACGACACGGATGTAAAAAGCGAGAGGTATTGTTGGACTTCGCGCTTAGACCCGACGGACGAGAGAGTCTGCACGATCATACCCCGCGTGCTCAGGTCGGTAGTTCGGGCGGCAGACGAGGAGAACGGCCTTTCGCGGCGGAGGGCGGCGGGGACGGCGACGGCGCGTGACCGGGGAAGACGGCGGACGCTACGACGGGCACCTGCCCTGAGGGCAACAGCACAAGCGGAAAGCATCTTGGTGGCCGGGTCTAGTTATTCTTGGGGTAGAGAGCTTGAAAGGACGTGCGGGCCGAGGGAGGAGGTTGAGAACGCCTTGAAATAGCAACCCAAGGTGGTGGTGGGTTGGAGGAGTGCGTGACGAATCGGAGGCGCTCAATGGCAAACTAAACCTCGGATGAGTCAATTCCAAGCGGACCATCCACCATTGGAAGCGGAGAAACCAAGAGGAGCAAGGACGGAGAAAAGAAAGGCAGAGGCCCTGCCGAGAGTCAATGGCACGAGATCGAGGCCGGGAGCAAAGCCGGGTGTCAATGGTTGACCAGGGCTTTTAAAGGTTGGGGCCTCGCAAGAGTCGGTCAAGTGGTGGTGGTGGAGGGGCAGCCTCTGTGACCAGGGAAAAAAAAATTGACACCGAAACCGCTTCTGAGGGGAGCATCCCAGAGCCCCAGTCAGTGGCTGCAGCTAATGCGGAGCGACTTCGGCATGCGACTCAGTACGGCAGCGTTGGCCTCCAAAAACATGCCATTCTCTTGGAAACTGCTTGGTTAATAGCGCATGGTTGAGCTGTATTACCGCCTGCATATGCAAAGGTCGCAGGGTTTTATTTAGGCGATTTCCAAGCACCTACCTCAGTGTCTGCCGACCTCCAGGTCCCTACCTTATCCTATTTACGGACCTGACCTGAAGTGCGATGCCAAGGCGCGCCGTGTGTGTCCTGATTTGAAGGGTTTGTTACCCAAAATATCATGCTCGCAGCGTCATGGAAAGATATGAATGCTGAATCTGAATAGCACTACATTTGCAGGACCCAGGCGTTTTTGCCCTGCTCATCACAATCAACCTGGAAGTCTCACAAGCTGCCGTTCCGCTTCCATAGGGGTAAAAATGCCTAGGCAAAAAATGACCAGAGACTTGTCGTAACTTGATTAACGCATTGGGGAACCTGCTCCCTCGAATCATCATAAGTACAGCTACATTCAGAGGCAGCGTCACCCCAGACTGAGATCCACGCAACGCCAAGCAGGCCGCTGCCAGCCAGAAAACAAACTCCCAGAAAAAGTAATATGAAAACGAGCGCCATTCATTCGCCCGGTGGATATCGAGTCGTCATGGTTATCGTTGAATTAGTTCCCCCGGGTGGTAACAACTAGGAGACTCGTCAGCAAAATGCAGTTTGAATCGGGTGGCTTGGGGGGGCACAAACCCGCTGGGATGATGATGATGGCGAGGAGGACAATAATACCAACACCTATCCAGATGCGCATTTTCATGTCCTAAAGAACGAGTTAGGCGAAACCGAGTTCGCGGGGCGTCGCAAATCTGCTCACCTTCCACCACATCTGCCTCCGGACCTTACCAGCGCGGCCGTGGAAGTCCTGGGCCGCGGCATTCAGGCCGGCCGACTTGTCTTGCAAATTATCCAAGCGCTCGCCGCGATCCCGAACACTTTCTATGTTATGGCTCGCCGCTCTGATGGCACCGTTGAGCTCCTGATGAAGAGTGTCAGTCTACAATCCCAGTCGCAGAACACAAGAATCTCGAATAGATCGGGTGGAGCGGAAGCAGTGCAGGGTTCCGGTGTGGCATTCGGGTGGTGCGCTCGTCATCGTCCGGTTCTCCGAGGCAGGGCTGCCGCTCTTCCTTGGGCAAGCAACCTTGGGCACCAGCACTCGGATGTATGGAGTGGCGTTGTTTGAGTTGGAGGGTGTCTCGTTGTATCTCGGGGTGTATTCGATTTGATCGCTGCCCTAAGAAGGCTGGTTGTCGAACACATCTCGAGAAATGTGATAGTGACGCTTGCCGCCCAACGATGGCTTGATCTTTGAATGCGCGACCGAACCCATCACACACAGCTTCCCCCGATTGATGCAAAAAAACAAAAAGATCGCCAACCCACCTCCTTCATGACTCCAAATCTATCCGGGCCGGAGCCCGATGGCGCGGACGGGTCCTGCGAAGCTTGCCCCTTAGGACGGAACGGGTCGTAAGCTCCCGAAGCCATTTTGACGGTAGGCGGCGAAAGTTGTTGACGGAATGGACGGTGTCTCGAACGTAAAGCGCGATAAGTCTGTGCGAAATTCGGCGCGCGGTTGATATGCGATAGCGAGTATATTCGGTGGTGGTTGTGGAGAGATGCGGAATGATGGTGGGTGATGAAGGACGTTGTGCAGGCGGTTGAACCTGTTTTGCAGGCGACACGCCAGCCAGCCAAGGGGGGGTGGCCCGGGAACGAGGCTGTGTCAGGTGGCACTCGCAGCGAAAAATACGCCGTTTAGTGCTCTAACACTCTGACGCCCAAAACCGAAAGGATATTGTTAAGCCAACAACATGCAAGGAATGCTCAATACCACCAACAACCAATCCCGCCAAGCGCTTGGCCCAAGTCAAACACCTGAGCACACATGCAAGAGCTTTGTTAAGGTCCGAAACTTACCGCAAGAAGACCTGAATTTCTTTATATTCAAGTGACCCGATTACCTGCTTTCAGCTGGCCTCCCGTCCATTTTCTACGGCCAAGTGTTGTTGTGATTTATGGTGTTACTCGCACTGCCGTTCATCCTGTGTGTGGTTTTGGTTTGAGAACCATGCCGGGGGGCACGGTGTGGATGATGTCAGCACCCGGCACGCCGGACAACAACGACGAAAACCAACAGACGGCAAGCAGGCAAGCAGGAAAATCATGCTATTGTAAAAGCATACCCAGGTCTCTCAAATATTTCGGATTATTACAGCCTTCGGTCTGGGCCCACCGTGTCAGGAAGCGCATATTTGCGACGGTTTGTCGCAGCTTCGTTTCATCATCACTTAATGTCGTCCTCTCGCCTAGTTACCGTGTACAAACCGCCGACTAGCGTTGCCACACATTCCCCGCATTTAACCACTGTGCCGCTTGTTAAAAGTCGTAGATTCTTGCGAGCAGAATTGGTACACAGTCCGATTGTCGACTGCCGCTGAGGCGAGTGGAAACTCGACCAGTCGAAGCGAACGCAAAAGCGGAAGCATCTCAGTAGCATTGAGAGATAGAGCTATCTTGTGTTGCTTGTGGAAAGATTCGAACTCAAGATTGAAAAATTATAATAACACCGAGCCAGCTGGCCTGAACCTGATCCCATTTGAGACGTCGTCGTCTCACGGAGAATCGGATTTCTCGGGTCAGTTGTCACAGGCAACCATCCCAGCCCAGTAGTCCAACCCTAACCCCAATGCGGTTGTCCGATCCTGCAATGACGCCAAGAGGCAAACTCCACCACGTCCTGGCCGAAGCCGATTAATCTGCTTGGACCGTGACTCGTTTTGGCGCCCTGACATTCGACAATCCGAGACTTTCGTGGCGGGGTCGTCATGATCTTCCACCACGTAGAGTTCGTCGGCACAATGGCGTCCGAGCAGCGCCACGTCTGGGAACGAGGCGTCGTCCGGCGTGGCGCGTCTAGGGCCGCCGTCGACCCCTTCGAGGACAGCGGCGCCAGCAAGCCCGCCTCCGCCATCAACAGCGGCCTCAACACCCCCGCGCTCAGCTCCAGCCAAGTCAGCAGCGCCGTGAACAGCGGCGCCAAGGACCGCCCCGGCGTCACCGGGGAGAGCATGTCGCCTCCCTCAAAAACTTCCTCCCCACGGCAACCCCCAACACCCTCCCCCCCAGCGAAGCCTACGCCCCGCGAACCGCAACGGTCGGGCCGGAGGGGCGCAAGCGCACCATCACACGACTCCCCGAATGGCTCAAGACGCCGATCCCGTCGGCCGGCACCAACGCCGGGTTCGCCAAGATCAAGGCCGACCTGCGCGGGCTGGGCCTGCACACCGTGTGCGAGGAGGCGCGCTGCCCCAACATCGGCGAGTGCTGGGGCGGCGGCAGCAAGGCCGCAGCCACGGCGACCATCATGTTGATGGGTGATACGTGCACGCGGGGCTGTCGGTTTTGTAGTGTCAAGACGAGCCGCGCGCCGCCGCCGCTCGATCCGCATGAGCCGGAGAATACGGCCGAGGCGCTGGCGCGCTGGGGGCTGGGGTATGTGGTGCTGACGAGTGTGGATCGGGATGATTTGGCGGATGGGGGGGCGCGGCATTTTGCGGAGACCATTCGGAGGATTAAGGCGAAGAAGCCGACTATGTTGGTGGAGGCGCTGACGGGGGATTTTTGGGGGAATTTGGAGATGGTCAAGGTGGTGGCGGAGAGTGGGCTGGATGTGTATGCGCATAATGTTGAGACGGTGGAGGGGCTGACGCCGTATGTGCGGGACCGGAGGGCTACGTTTAGGCAGAGTCTGAAGGTGCTGGAACATGTGAAGGAGGTTAAGGGGAAGGAGGGGATCATCACCAAGACTAGTATCATGCTGGGGTTAGGGGAGACGGAGGAGGAAATTTGGGAGACGTTGAGGGGTAAGTACTCTGCTTCTGTAAGATATGGAGGATGATTGCTAACATCTTGGTAGAACTGAGGAAGGTTGACGTGGACGTTGTCACCTTTGGTCAGTACATGCGGCCCACCAAGCGGCATCTCCAGGTAGAGCGGTACGTCACGCCCGATGAGTTTGAGCTCTGGAGGCAGCGTGCTCTTGACATGGGCTTCCTTTACTGCGCCAGCGGTCCCCTTGTCCGGTCGTCTTACAAGGCCGGTGAGGCGTTCATTGAGAACGTGCTGAGGAAGCGGGCCGGCGAGAAGGCCATGGCCACGGACAGTCTAGGCCAGGCCGTCGCGGCCGAAGAGGCGACCGGGAAGTCTCTGTAAGGATACAGGTTGGAAAACCTTCAACATTTCGAGGTGGTGTTTCACACACCATTCATGATAGATGGGATTGGGGGTCGCATGAGGTTAGGCGTCCGGAGAAAGGGTACTCTTATGATATTTGTTTAATATTGTAACAAGATTTGTACACGGCATGCATGAGGATTTCGATGCTCCCACCTAGTTACATCTGTGCTTGTGCCAGAGCCGGAAGGGGTGTTTCCCACGTCTCCCGCAATCCAACCGGCACAAGTCCGATCCCGTCTATTACTCCGGACTCGGGAATCACCAAACTTCCGTCGTTTCTTTTACCAACTGGCCTTCTTTACACCCGGCAAATTGCCCGCTAGCGCCTGCAACCGGAAGTTGTACTGCCGAGGGTTAGCTTTCTCATCATCCTATCCCTAAAGATCGAACGCCCCAAACTTACTCTTGACATCTTAAAATCACTGAAAATACCCCGCCCCTTCCCGCCGAGGATACACCGGTTCCGGATCTGGGTCGGGCGCGTGTAGCAATGCATCTGGGTGAGTTGCAGCTGGGCAATGGCGCGTGTGCGGGCGGGGAGGGTCGTGTTGCGGACGACGTAGCGGAGGGCTTGCCTGCGGACCTGTGTTAGCGCCGTCCAATTGAGAACCGGTACACAGCGGAGAGAAGTCAGTACCTCTCGGCCTCGGCGGCTTCGTAGGCCTTGCGCTTCGAATGGTCCCGGATGATCTTGATGTTGGTAAAGCACCCGAGGTCGAGCTTCTTTGCCCTGAACATGGACATCTTGGCGGTATATTCGGGGGGCCGGGGGGACAACCGGGGATTGTTACTGAAGGAATTGCGTTGGCGCTCAGGGTCTCGTCGTCTTCGGCTCCGCGTCAACCAAGGCTTTAGGGATGCTGAATGGCTGATGTTCTCGCTTCCCTGGTGGTTCTGCCGGGCGGTGTGGCTGAATTTCACGAAGCCAAGCCCGGCTTCGAGATGGGAGAAAAAAAGGTCAGTGCACTCCTCCTGCAATTGCAGGTGTGCACAGACCAACTGCCCCTCCACTATAAATCATCGTCTGCCCCTCCACGTTCTGGCACTCTTCTCTTTTGTTCTTTAGCTCTCTTTGCCTTATGGCTTAGATCAAGTGTAGTATCTGTTCTTTTCAGTTTAATCTCTGAAACTGCTCTACGGAGAAGATTTATTTGATTAAATTTATTTTTGTCACTCCCTTCCTAACCTCTTGGCTTGCCAATGTTAGCGAGGACCGTGTCTCTGGTATCACACGGTCTCTAGATGACGCAAACGTCTTTTTCATTGCAGTCTTGGGCTTCGCTCGGGATGCGAAGAAGAAGAATGTATCAAGGCCGAGGAAGGTCCACTAAACAGGTGCTGCACCTTTAGCACTGAGGGACCCCGAGATCTCGCCATTTGCGGTCTCGTCGCATTATTCATCCCCTCGCAGTCGGCCGCGTTTACAAGTCATTTTCTGAGTGTCTAAACGTAGTCTCACAATAGCTTTACCAACCACCAAACGGCGTTAGTTATAATTGAGAACAAACGCAAGGTTGTTCCCCTCCCTTCGCATCCCACAGTTGCGCTTATGGTGACAGAGCGCCGCAGCGGCTGCAGCCAATGATGCATGTCGATGGCTTGATGCAAGCAGCATTCAGCCCAAGAGGCAGCCTTGCGCACCAAGAAATGCTTCCGACATCCCAGAACCTGTCGGCCACCCTTCAATCAACCGTCCCCTTCGAGAATTTAATACTCGACAAAAACGACGACAGATAATTGAGAGTGAGGCGTTGCAAGGTGCGGGCGACGACATTTCGATGTCGAACCATGTTCCGGTCAACGAGAAGGGGCTGACCGTGTTGTATGAAGGGGAACATCCCACCGTGATGTGGACTTTCCAGATAAAATGTCTGACAGGTCTCTATTGATTCATGCTGTTAGAAATGGGCATCCAGACACGGTACGGCTCTTGCTCGAGAAAGGCGCCGATATTGACCGTAGGGATCGGAACAGCCGAACCCCATTATGGCATGCTGTTGAACGAGGACATCTGGATGTGGTGACGCTTTTACTCGAGAAGGGTGCCGATATTGCGGAAAAGGATTACTTTGGCCAAACTCCGATTCACTATGCCGCTGAGAAGGGAAATCCACGCATGGTGTTGCTGCTATTCAAGAAGGGCGCTGATATTGGGAAGGCGGATCGTTGGGGTCACTCCCCGATTTGGTACGCTGCTCGAGAAATGCGTCTAAAGACCGTGATTCTACCGCTCCTCGAAAGTGGTCTTCACATCGACTTTAAGGATGAAAACGGCCGAACCCTACTATCACATGCCACCAGTGCTGGTGACGAGTCCGCTATCAAGGTTCTACTTCAGAAGGGCGCTAATATAGAGCAGAGAGATAAGGACGGCCTCACGCCCCTATCCTGGGCTGCCCGTTGGGGACAGGAAGCGACTCTGAGAATTTTGGTGGGCAGTGGTGCTCAGATCGACGTGAAAGACGAGCAAGGCCGCACGCCCCTATCTTGGGCTGCCGATACGGTGGCTTCTGAGGCTAGGACTAGGGACAAGCCTTTGTCCGCTGTAGAATTTCTACTCGGAATGGGCGCCAACATCAGATCAGAGGATAACCAGGGTCGCACGCCGTTGTGGTATGCTACTAAGATATACAATACGAAGATGGCAGAGCTACTTTGTCGGTATCTTGTCTGATCCCACTTAGTTCTACTTTCCACGTCTCATGCTTCATTTCCTCCTATTCTAGGTTGAGGCAAATAAGGTAGAATGATACAACAACGCTCAACTTGTTGCCAACCTCGATCTCATCTGTTTCCTCTCTGCCTTCATTTCCTCTTTACTACTCTCCGACCTCTATTGCCCTATCCACGGCGGACTGGATACAATGTCCTAGGTCTGCGCCCCAAAACCAATTTTTTTTTAAAGCATTGGAAAGACCGCAAACGTTACAGCGTGGTGAACATACTAACCTAGGTATGCAGCTTTCTTGTTCCCTCTACCAGCTGTTTTCTCGATTACTGGTTTGGGGTTGAGCAAACCATGCCATGTTTTCTTAGACGTCATTGACTTGGTCCTCTTTCTTTGCAGCCAAGCTAGCTGGCTTCCCTTCTGTAAGGTATAATAAAACTGAGTGAGCTAAGCTATGGTGAATCTCTGGGTTAAATTCCATCCTATCCTGGTTTCCATTACCTCCATTCGGCACCTTCCACTTTTCTGCGCTCCCACTCTTCCGCCCTTCCTCCTTTCCACCTCTCCATTTTCCCACTCCTCCATTCTCAAACCACAATTCACTCTCCTTCCAACAAATCTCGCGCCGTCACCATAACCAACCCGACTAACCATGTTTCGCCGCCGCTGGTCGGGCCTCCCGGCAGACCCGATCTTCGCATCGGATCTCAAGGAGCTTGGGTATGTTATTCCCCGCCTCTGCCGCTGTCATTCGAGCGATCGTTCCCGTTCCGTGCTAACAATGCACCTCTCTCAAGCTACTTTATCAATGACATCGACGAGATCCGCTCCATCGACGACCCCGACTACTACTTCAAGTACTTCCTGACCAAGAACGAGCGCTGGAACGAGCGCCAGCGCTTCGCCTTCAACGGTCAGTCAGCCAGCCAACCACCCCACTCACCACCGAAACCGTCACCAAAAGCTAACCCCCCTCCCAGAAGCCGTCCGTAAAGAAATCCACACGCGCCTAGACACCCGCAACTTCACCACCATCCCACTCCCCCTCAACACCCCACACACGCACCCCCACGTCCCCATCCGCACGACCCCCAATCTACCCAACGCCTCCCGCGCCGTGGTATTCTTCCATGAATCGAGCCAGTCGCTCGGGGTGCTCGCACACCGGGTGATCGGGGGCCGCGGCGGGGTGGCACGCGGGTCGGTGATCGGCCTGGCCGAGGCTGTCGGCAAGCTGCAGTGCGGCGGCGAGGCGTCGCCGCCGGGCCTTGTGCTGGCCAATGCCGGTGAGCTGTGGTGGTGGCCGGAGGGTGGTCGTGGCCTGACGCCGGTTGAGAGGCATAGGGTGCCGATGGCGAGTGCCGTGCATGTGGGTCGGTATCATGATCCGAAGGTGAATGAGGTGCCGGGGCAGAGGACGGTTGCGGAGCATGTGCGGGGGGTGTTTGAGGCTCTGGTGGAGGGGGGGTTGGTGAATGGGGAGGCGAAGCTCGATGTCATTGCCGTGGGTGATACGGCGGATGAGGTGGAGAAGTATCTGGACGATGATGAGGTATGGCGGAAGGTTGGCGCGAGGCTGGGCTGCCTTGTGATCTTGGGTGGTTTCTACAGCTCCAAGAACTTCAAGTGCGATGACTTCAAGCAGTTCATGAAGGAGGTAAGTTGGTTGCTTCCCCGGTTGGTGTGCGGAGATACTGACCACGTCAGCGTGCCCGCGCGTACATGATCCACCACACGCCCCTCGACACCCCCATCGCCGGCCCCAGCGGCAACCCTGGCGCGGCCGGGTTCACCTCGTTCGGCTGCCCGGTCTTCAGCGCCGGCAAAGCCCAAGTCACCGAGACCATACCCATCGAGGCCCAGTCGGCGGTGCTCCAGTGGGTGCAGCAGGTCGCTCTGCAGGGAGAGGCATACAAGAACGAGGTCGTCGAGATCTTCGGCGAGGATGGCAGCGGTGTCGTGCCTGAGATTAGTTCGTGGTGGGGTACCCCGCAGGCGGAGGGCAATAACGACGGCGATGTCGAGGATCAGGTAACGGATACCAAGGCCGCGAATGGCAAAACCAAGGGCAATGACGGCGAGGCGCAGGCCGTCGAGGAGAACAACAAAACCCATGAGAACGGCAAGGCGCATGAGAACGGCGAACCCCACGGGAACGGCGAACTCCATGGAAACAGCAAGGTCCAGAAGAACGGCAAAGTCCTCGAGAACGGCAAGGCCCACGAGAATGACAAGACCCATGAGAACGGCAAGGCTGAGGAGACCACCCGGGCCGACGATACTGCGCAGGCTCAGGACATTAGCATCAAGGCCGCGGATGGTAAAGCCGACAACAATGGCGATGAGTCGCAGACCACCGTGGAAAACAGCAAGGCCAAAGCAACCACCCAAGCCAAGGAGGATACTGCAGATGCTAAGAGCACTAGCACCAAGGCCACCGGCTCCAGCACCAAGACCGAGAACCGGGTGGTGCCCGTGAAGGGCAATGGCGCGACAGAGGCCAGCGGAGTCGAGACTCCGAGACAGAATAATCCGCTTCTCCCAACCAGCGAGGGCCCCAGCGCCGAGGATATGAAGGAACTGGTGACAGAGATGACGGAGCTCACGGCCACCCGCTAGGGAGGCGAGAGGGCGTTTTTCGGTGTGATCAAGTGGCCATGCTCGGGTCCACTGGACATGATTTAGAGTTTTAGCACTCTTGAGGCAGGCTGGCGTGAGATAATGGTAATAACATACCACATAGCCAGATAGTATAGCTTCCTCAATTTAAGCCTGCTTCCCCATATGTTCTGCCCTGTAAGATGCGGTTAACGTTAATATGACCCCGCCGCCCAGCCTGTCCCACGTCCGTCAACAAACGAGAGTGTTGTACAATACAACAAATACCACACTGAACAAACACGCAACATCCACCCATCAATATACATACATCCGTCCAATTTTGTACAAGCCCGCAGCCAGCCCGTTCTTCCCATCCACCGTCCCCACACCTACCTAACCAGCGTCACTCAAGCCTGGAGGAACGACAAGATCCCCCTCGGCGGGGGTTTCAAATCCTCCAACAACTCCCTCACCCTCCGCTGGCGCTCCTCAATAACCTTCTCCTCGGCTGCCCAGCGATCCACGTCCTCCACCTTGGCCACGCCCTCCCCCCACAACCCGCCAAACCACCCCCCACCACTCCCAGCACTTTTCTTCTCCTTCCCAGCACCTTCCTCCTTCGCCAACTTCCTTACCATAGCCGCCCAATTCCCCAGCCCCGTCGCCAGACACTCCCTACACGCCGCGCGCGCGGGACTGTCCTGCTCGACGCGCTGCGGCAGCTGGTGCAGCTGCTCCTCGGCCACGTCGACGGCTTCGCGTGTCCACCCGAGTCCTTCCTCGCGGCTGGCGGGGGAGGGGGAGGAGGAGGATGTGTACAGGATCTCGCCGATGTGCAGGCTGAGGGCGGCTTCTTGGCAGAGGTCGAGGGCGTCGCGGGTGGGGGGGGAGGTGCCGTCGGGTGGGGGCGGTGGGTAAGGAGGGGGGGCCAGGAAGTGGGTTAGTTTGTATAGGATGCTTTTGTTGGTGGTGGTGGGTTGGGGTTGGTTGGTTGGGTGTTGGGGGGGGTTGAGGACGGCGGCGAGGGAGATAGGGGTTGCGGTGCTGGAGGTGGGTGGGGGGAGGCTGCGGCGGCCTTTGAGGATGGAGACCAGGATGGGGAGGGCCGAGTTGAGGGCACCCTGGCGGGCGCGGAAGGTGGCGTAAGCTGTGAGGGAGTTGAGAAGGTTTTCGGAGGGCGGACCGGCGGCTTCGTTGAGGGTCCAGGTTTTGGTGTTGAGGGGCTCGGCGGGGAGGCCGTGCCGTTCGGAGGCGGCGAGGTGTACCGCGTCCTCCAAAATGATGCTTGCGGGGCCACTGACGCCCTTGTACTCGAGCCAGGAACCGTACGCCAGGCCGGCTTCGATCTTCTGCCGGTTTGTGAACCCTGGCGTTGATAGGATCTGAAGGTAGATGTCGTCGGGCGACTCGAACCGCAGCTCGCAGTCCTCCTCCTTGGGCGCGCCCTTGAAGCCGGCGGGGAGGGGCTTGGGGTAGGGATTCGACGGCCCGATCATGGTGCCTGCGGGGAACACAATGTTTCTTGACTTGTCCAGCACCCAACCCTCCACGTACTCGGCCGCCTTGGCATATCCCATCATGGCTTCATAGTACCCTCTCCTCCACTCCTCCGACTTCCCAGTGATGTCCTTCGTACCCGGCGGGCAGTCGTGCGGGGCATCCTTCACGTCTTTCCCGTCAATTTTGGGATCTTGAAGCCGCTTGACAGTCGTTTCAAACCACCACGCCACCTGGAGCCAGTCGGTGGTCTTGCCCGGTGACGGTTCGTACCTCGCGCAGTTGCCGCCGCGGAAGTCCATGCGTGTCCGGTAACCCCATTCGTGTGGCGTAGGATACCTGCGCTCGAGGCGCTCTTGGACGATGGCGAACCAGGCACCAAGGAAAGCGGCGCCGGCGATCCATATGTAGCCCGTGTATTTGATGCCCGTCTTAATCTCGTACTTGAGCTGGGCTTTCCGTTCGGTCGTCAGGTAGCGCACTCGCCCATTCCGGGCGCTTGTGACGGAGAGGAAGGGTAGCTGTGGCCGGGCGCGAAGGTCGTTGCGGACGGCGGCGCGGGTAGCGGTGCTATGGGCAAAGGTCGCGCAGTAGCTTCTGGGACCCCGCGAGGCGCAGGAGAAGAATGCGACGAATCATGGTGCGGTCGAGTCTGCAGCTCAGTCGATCCCGTGGTTGTGCCAATGGTCCCAATGGACAGTGGATCTAGCGCTGAAGCCTAGCGCATCTCCATTCAACTCCACGAGTGGATAATTGAATATTGTCTTCTGTGTCGACGGCGATTGCTGGTGCCTGGGATGTAGGCCGCTTTGAAGCGGGACGTTGGTCGATGACGAGAGATTCAAAAGGACGAACGTCTGAAAAGCGGAACCCATGATCAGAGCTCCCTCCCTCCATCCACTCGAGAGCTGTCTTGGCAGCCCCGCATCGAAAGAAGCTTGGGCCATCTGAACCCTTTTCTTTCGTTGTACTGTGCAGTGGTGCAATACAGCGCTCTGTGTCCCTGTGCGTGCCCCCACGTCAGCCAACAATCGAGTGTATTTATTAGATCTGCCGACGGCAGCGGGACTGCGCCGCACCTTCATCGCAACCTCGGGGCTGTTTCGGCCAGACCACTAACAGACCTGGGTGGAGATGGCGCTGCAATCTGTTATCCACCACCAGGTCGAGAATCGGGCCATCGACCTTGAAACTAATGGCCGGCCTCTTTAAACCCCTGTGTCACATCACAATGAGCCTGGTCTCCAGGCCATGGGACGTCGAGGATTTCCGACTTTCTCTACTGGAGCGGATCTCAAAATGGAAATAGAGACACTTAAGGAACAGGCCTATTCCGTCCTGGGCGTCGTCGAGGGCGAGGGGTCGGTCCTCACACCGTCACTCCTTTCGATTATCGTGTACATACCATCACGCTGTCACTCCTTCAGTTATTCGAATTATAACGGCACGGCTGGTACCGTGCCCAGTCACTCCTTTAGTGTCCCTTTGAGGGCTAGAACAGAGTGAGGTTGATCCTCCTCGCACACTCGACCGTCGTCATGTCCTTCATTGAGGGCTGGGCTCAGAAGCCCTTCCCTACCCTTGCCTTCTCTGCCGGAGGCGTCCTTGCTCTTGCTGACCTACAAACCATTGCCCAACGGACAGCTCTCACGGGCGGGGCTAGCTGGATGGATACTCTCCTGCTGGCTCCCGGGATTCATTACCAGCAGGCCGCTGATGAGCTGTTCCGCAAGGGCGGCGCCGGAGCTATTATTGACGTCGTTGACGAGCTTGATGGCTCGGCCGTGGTGTTCAAGCTCAACAATGCCGCCACCGCACACTACATCCAAAACGTCGCCAAACCCGGTGAGACAGTAACGCTCGATGTCGGCCGTGCTGTCGCTGCCCGGGGCCGGTACAAGCTGCACCGGTCTGAGAGCGGTGACACCGCCACCGCGTGGAGGGAGACTCAGGTAACCGACTTTGGATGGATTTCTCACGCGCTATACCTAGCCGGCCCCGTCCTCACC
Organism: Chaetomium globosum CBS 148.51; assembly: GCF_000143365.1. NCBI lineage: Eukaryota > Fungi > Ascomycota > Sordariomycetes > Sordariales > Chaetomiaceae > Chaetomium > Chaetomium globosum. The sequence goes on from NT_165978.1 coordinate 2,866,362, forward strand.
ATCGCCGCCATCACCTTCATCGTCCTCTTCAAAGACTGTGAGTCCACCAACCGCTCTCCCCCCACTGTAGATACCTAACACACAGAGGGTGGGCGCTCATGTCCATCCTGGCGCTCATGACCTCGCGCCTGCTCAACATCTGGGTGATCAAGCAGCGGGCGTCACACGCGGACAAGTCCGAGCACGGGCAGCGGTCGACTCCCGACAGCAACAACAACAAAAGACTGCGCTCCCCCTCGCCCTCAACAGTGCGCCGCAGCAGCGCCAGCCGCCAGACGGCAGGGCGCAACAGCTCGGAGCGGCGCCACCGCCTGTCCTTCTCGGCCACGCGCCAGCGCATCTCCCAGTTTCTCGTCCGCCTCAACGACGCCGAGCACCGCACCATGGTCCGCCTGCGCGGCAAGGCCAGCGACATCCGCGATGTCACCACCCGCAGCTGGTACCCCCCCACCCCCCTTTTCCATC
>NT_165978.1:2866926-2869466 GCF_000143365.1 Chaetomium globosum CBS 148.51
GGGGGACGGATTTGTTAGTCTGATTTCGCTCAATTCGTTTTTATTAGTCGATCATCCGTAGGGTATAGTAGTATGTAATTACCGTACGTGCTGGGGACATCGGACCCCCCAATTAACACCACCCCCCCAAAAAGGCTCCGCCGCAAAACCCACCTCGAAGGCTACCTCGAAGCGACCGCCAAACTTATCGTCTACCTGGTCGCCGCCCTGTCCGGCAACATGACCCAGTCGGGCTCCATGGTCATGATGGCGGTGCTGCTGGCCACCGCAGGGCTGCCAGCCGTGAGCAACGCCAAGGCGAAGAAGCTTGTTGTTAATGGAGCGCCGGTGGGCGTGGCGGCGGATGGTGAGGGGGGCAAGGCTGGGGGGGGTGGGACAGCTGCTGGTGGTGGGGGTGGGAATGGTGGTGCTGTTGCTTCGCAGAGTGGGGCGAGGCCGGCGCCGTTTGCGAGTGTAGCTGGGGGGAGGGTTGCGGAGGCTGGCCGGGGGCGGCCGAGGCAAGCTAATGGGGGCGCTACCGCGGCGGTTATGGATCCGAGAGAGGGGAGGCCGGCTCCTGGGCCGGGTGGGATGCGTAGAGGAGGGGGGAATCAGGAGGATTTGGCGGAACGGGGCCAGGCTGGACACGTTAGATTCAATAGGTGAGAAGTCATCCGTTAGGGGTTGTGTTTGCTGATAGAGATATATAGTCAGAGGTTGGGTTAAAGAGATTGGGAGTCCCTGAAGCACTTATTGTAAGTTAGATTACGTTGTATAGATTCTGCTCAGTGTCACTGCTTGATGTTTGTCATCTCTCCACCCATCTCTTGACGCATGCCATGTATCTTTTGCTGCAGTGACTGCTGGATGCCTGTCATCTGTTCACGTATCTCCCGACACATGTTACGTGTCTGCTGTAGTGAACGACGGAGTGCCAGTTTCTAGTTGTCGACGCTCGCCTTGGGCCATTGGCGGTCCTGGTCCTGAATCTGTGCCACATACCCCTGAGCGAGGTTTAGAAACCCTTGGCGGTGTTAAAAGCCCATGCCTTGGCCAGTCTTTGAGTGGCTCGTGGCGGGTAACATTTTCTTTGGAACGGTCCATGGCATGCTCCATGACATCGATTACATTACCGCTGGCGGCGGCGGTATCGCCATCAGCTGTATCTACGTCGGTATCAGCTCCATCGACGTCCACCATGCCTACTTCGGTAGAATCGATACTTCTTCTTAAGGGGCTGTGGCGGCTAGAGTCGCCCTTCCTCTAGCTTGGCGATGGGAGATAACCCGTGGCGATTTGAGTAACCTTTGTCGGGGACAACTGGATCAAGTCGTTGGTTTATCATATGTAATGTGGGTGTCGGAAATTGGATGAAATTCAAGGAGGTTGTCACCGTATAGTTCTGCGAATGATGAGGCAGTTCTGCCATGTTGCTCGGTTTTGTGATGCTGGGATTCAAGATCCAACCCTGCTCTGCCGATGGGCAAACCTTTTTCAGAGGATAAGTAACGGAGTTTGTATCTGCCGCCGTACCTTGAGATATGGGGCTCCCTTGAATGCCTCTCAAGCCGCAGGGGTCTCAATTTTGAAACGCTCTCTGGCGACTCACCGCATCAAAAGCTTGGGCTTTCTTTCCCTCTCACAAGTCACACGCTCTTATCAAAGACTCAAGCATAATTTCTCCTATTTTACCAACGTGGGTGGATTGGAACACTGATTGCACCCTCTCAGGCCTCGATATCCGAAAGACGCCCCGGTTCACGTGGTGAAAAATAAAGCCCAAGGTTTCACTTCTTATTATCAGTTCCTCGGCGAAGAATTGGTCTCTGCGTCTCGGCAGTAACCAGCCTCCAACTCCCACTCCCAAAGACACGCAGAACCCAGAAACGCAACACAAAAGACAAGTATATACAAACAAACTTCCCAATCCGACAACTGTACCCCGACCCCCATCAAACCCCCTCACAACCCTCCTCCGCGCACCGCACAACCTCACAAATGGCCCTCATCAACACCGGAATCCAGACCATCCACCCCCTCCACGCTCCCCTCCCCATTCTCCAAGATCACCCCCCAACCCGCATCCCCGCCCTCGCCCCCCTCCTTCCTCATCGTCGCAACCAGCATGCTGACGCACCTCCCCAGCCCCGCCAGAAGCGCCGCTCCACCCCCACCACCCTCCTGACAAACACCACCACCACCACCACCACGAAACCCATGACTCGTCCCACTCCTACTACTCCCACCCGTCCCGCTCCGGGCGCGCCCGCCGCCGACCGTCCCGCTGCGCGATAACCCGTACCCACCCCCACCACCACCACCACCACCACCACTACCAGCGGCGACAGGAGCCGAAGTCGCGAACAAGTCGTTCAGCGGGAATTTATCGCGGCGACCACGGCTCAGCACGCCGCGGCGCGACGGCGACGGCGACGGCGACGGTTTGCTGTAGGGTGCTGCTGCGGAGATGGGGTCGTCCATGCCGAGGAGGGTGGCGGCTTTGTGCGGGATGGAGAGAGTCGCGCCTGGTGGTGGTGGTGGTGGTGGTGGTGGTGGTGGAA
>NT_165978.1:2869655-2872357 GCF_000143365.1 Chaetomium globosum CBS 148.51
GGCCAGGGTGCAGGAGTTGGGGTGGTGAAGCTGAGCTGAGTTGACATGTTGTTGAAAGGATGAGGGTTGGTGGATGTTGCGGAGAGGGAGTACGCGTGTGGCGGTTCTGGGTAGTGCTTAGTGCTGCGCCGAGATTGTCCTAGCCAGCTCATGTTCCACCGTTTTGACGATTTTAGGTTTTGGGAGAGTCGCGAGTAGAGATCGCTGTCGGAGTTTCCCAGATGGCGAGTGTAGGTCCGCGCGAGTTCTTGACTTTCTTCGAGTAAGCACGGATGGTCTCGATTGAGAGGCTCGAGGTGAGGAGCATCGTCTCTGGAAAGCAGGCTATAGATACCCGGAGAGACTCAATGACCTCCGGTGGCAGTGGAATGCCGGGTGCACTTGGCGTATAAGACGTGCTCTTCTGGGACGCGGCAAACGTTTCGGAGGTGGCTTCAACCCAACGGCGGAGGTCGGGAAGTGACGGCTTTTTGGCTTTTGAAAGCGCCTCCGCGTATGCCATCGCGCTTGGTTCTTCGCCGTCATCGAAAATCTCATTCTCATCAATGGCCATGGAGGACAACGGGCGAGCGTTGAAACGGTGCAGGGCCTGGTCTCTGCTGGCAAACGCTATCGGAGGCGGCGCGGATGCGTCAATGACGGTTCGGCCATTAGCCGTCTCGAGCAGAGGCACATTAGGCCGAGTGTTCCCCGGAATGCGTTCACTTTGTCGGTGCTCCTCAGTAACCCCGACCGGAACCGTCATCTCCCGGGACAACGATGCTACCGAAGGTGATCCTGGGCGATGGCGGTCCCATTTCCGGGATGAGGCCCATTTCAAGCCCGTGGATAAGGGCGGAATGTCAACGATGCGGGCCTTTTCGGGATGTGGTTGCCTTATGGGTGTACTAGGCCGTGGGTGAGTGCCATGGGAGCCACCGGGAGAGTGGGTTTCGGCGGTAGCCTGGGCGAAGCCCTTTGGATCATCCGTTGGTGTTGACGGCTCAATCATGTCGTCGTAATTGCCGATATCCAAAGCTGGTTGACGTGGGTCGGAAATTGAAGTTCTTGCTGTGAATACCGAGCTTGCAGGTCCATTCTGTGGGGAACCTGGGTCATCCTCATACCACGTGCCGTGTGAACTGCCCTCTCTATTTGAAGAACAGGACGAGAGCACAGGGAACGTTGGTGAGTGTGCGTTGTGTGAAAAAACCGAGGAACAGCGACCGGAATCTGACGTGGCCGCTGTGGCAACAGATTGTTGCCGTGCGAGGATCAAGTGAGGCACCATTCCTGTTGAATGAACATTGGATGAGTCCAGGTAGCTGTCTTTCATCCCAAACCGTTCGTCGCCGTCAAGGTCCTCAACATACAACCCTTCTTCTTCCTCTATCACAAAGGGGCGCAACAGAGATTTGTCCACGCCTGGAGGTTGCTGCTGGTGACCCGCGCGGGGCGGAAGAAGCGGCCGTTGAAAGGAGGCGCTCGTAACCAAATCCGGCGCTGCAAGACCCGCAAAAGGGCAACCGGCGGTCATGGCTTTCGACTTGAAGATGTTTTCTGAGGTCGTAAGGTCTCTCGCAAGCAGTTCTGGGAAGCTGCGATCAACCATGAGCTTGCTAGCATCCAACTCACAACTTGAAGAGTACGATGGCTTCGTGCTCAAGGCAGTCGGCCAGGCAGATGGGGATAACATCAGGGACCAGGGTCCTTGGGAGGGGGGGCTCGATTCAGATCGGCTGTGGCGTGTTATCCCTGCGCAGATCGTGTGAGAGCTCTGTTTTTGTCGTATGCGCGAAACAAAACACTGTGTAACCGAGGATCCGGGACAGCGATGCCGGGGCAGGCGTTGGGGACGATCGAACGATGGACAATGCCTTTGTTAAACTCAATTCCTGACGGTTTTGACGACGAGGACATGTTGTCCCGAGGAGCTGGTAGCATCAGGGACTGGAAGACGGGGGCGTATAAGTCTCACTCGACCCTAGTTTTCTTATCAAGCAAACGACAGGGTATGTCATAGAACACGATGATTGAAGTGCGATATGCCGTGACACCCAAGCCTGTCAGTGCTGTCACGCCAAAAGGGAGGGTGGCCGCGCTGCTCAACAGTCCGTGCCCCTGTGTACAGCACAAACACGCATAAGAAACAAGAAGAGTGACCGAGACAAGTGAATCAGAGAGTTGGCCGCTAGCTGGCCGTGCATCGAACAGGAAGGGAGGAAGCAACCAGATCACCGCGTTCCAAGATTTGGCGGTGCGCCATGCAGTGAGCAGCTGCACGAGGCATCCTTCAAAGTTGGCACACCTCTCTCCTGGCTGGCTGTAGGTCGCAAACTGCAGGCGATGGGACCACCACCTTGTGTGTAGGGAGTCAAATGAGCCAAATACATGGCTAATACGGATGCTATCCGGTTCGGTGCTCCTTTGTGGCGGCCGGGCCTCGTGTTGAGGGCGTGAGTGATCAGAGACGGCGGGTAGGTGCAGATGCCGCAAGGGACACAGGTCACCCACAGATGAACTCCTGCCTTAGGCCCTAAATTTCAATGTGATGAGGCCATCCGATATCCTGCGGGGAGGGATATCATGGCCGAATAAGTAGACTGACTAGGTTAGGTAGCAGGCGTATTTAACGAGAGACAACTGAAGCACCGCCCGAGCCTTATCCAGCGCTAGGGAGTCCGATCACCCATGTCGAATTCGAGACCTGATCCAGACTTGAT
>NT_165978.1:2872805-2875769 GCF_000143365.1 Chaetomium globosum CBS 148.51
CTCTCGTCACTGCTGCCCAGACAGACTGGACCCACTTCAAACGTCAAAGCTTTTGTGCAACCCAATCATAGACAACAATCCGAAGGAAAAAGGAAAGTGCCACTTCTTTTTTTCACCAAAATTTCCATGAATGCAGGAAGCAGCAGCTGCGACCTGACACGACAACTCGATTTCCCATTCGATTTATTGAGCACCCTAGCCACTCAGCTTTAAACATTCCATCTCAGCCTCAGCAAGCGTGTTCCCTTGCATGCCTCAACTCGCACAGAGCCCTTTCCCTGTCTCACCACAACACCAAGGCAGTGAAACCATCTCCCTCCATCGGCCGGAATCCAAGCTGGGGGGCTACCGCTCTTAGCGTCACTGAAAAAAAAACACACGCAAACTAAGAGCTGGGTTGTTTTTCATGTGATTGGTTGCGTTCCGTTTACTGAATCACTCATTCGGGTTGGTTGGGTTATCAAGGGAGGGGGAAGAACGAGAGCCGAGAATCTGTGCCAAAGACGAGACGGCAACATGCTCTCTGAGGAATTCGTCTCGGCGATATGTGGGGCACCGCTCTCCTCCAACACAGCCATCGCAAAGGATGTTGGCATCTACTGCCACACCCTCAGCCCCACGTACTCAGTCAAGTCAACCTTCAAAAAGAGTTCAGTTCCAGTGAACTGCCTTGCCATCAGCGAGACCCACATCTTCGCCGCCCAGCATGAGAAAGCCTATGTCCATGTCTACTCCAGACTCCGGGGGAACCAGGAGGCGTTTGTGGCTTTCCCGGAGAGGATACGATGCCTGACGCTGGTCGGCGATGTTCTCGTCATGGGCACCACCGAGGGCCGTCTGATGCTCTGGGAGGTAAGATATGGATAGACAAGTCAGGAACTTGAGAATGTTTTGGTCGGCTAACTTTCATTTGTCATAGACAGGCACTGGCCGGCTGGCCTCGACCCCAGCACGCCACGTCCAGGGAATTTCTTGCGTGGCCGCCGCATCCTCCTATATTTTGACAGGGTCCGCCGACTCGGATATCCACGTGTGGTCGCTGCCACAGCTGCTTGAACTGGACTCTGCCGCCGAGCACGAGCCGCAACGGAGCCTCTCCAACCACAGAGCTGCCATTGTCGGCCTTGCCGTGAGCTCCAGTGTTAGCAGCGACACAAACTTTTGTGTTTCTGCGAGCAAGGATAAGTCATGCATCATTTGGAACTACCAGACTGGCGATGCTCTACGGACACTCCTCTTCCCCAGCTTCCCCTTGTGTCTGTCCCTCGATCCGTCTTCTAGAGCCATCTGTGTGTCCTGCGAGGACGGGTCGCTCTACTTGACCGAGGTGTTTGCTGAGAAGCCCCTGTTGGGGCCAGGCGCCGAAGAGGCCACGACGGTCGTGCAGGTTTCTTCGCCCTTCGGTGCGACGCTGCCTGACGTGGGGCCGGCTTCTTGCCTGAGCCTGAGTTACGACGGCACCATGCTGCTCACCGGGCACCCCAGGGGCCAGATAATGCGATGGGATATTGCAGAAAATAAGTCACCCGTCGAACTGGTCAACCTCAACGCAGCCGTTACCAATATTGACTTTGTTTCGCCATTCCCAACGGACAAGCCTACTAAGACGGTGAACATCATCAAGCCATCACAAGCCGAGCGCGCGTATACGTTCGCCGCCCAATTCGACTCATATTCGGGGGCGGAAACTAGATTCGATTCACTACTCAATGCCGCCGGCTTTCCGCAGGAGGCTATAGAGAGCGCAATAGCGGCGTTCAGCCAGCCCGTCGCTGAGGCGACTGGCGACGAAGACCTGAAGAAGCAGAATGAAGAGCTGTGGGACATCATCAACGAGCAGAGGGCACTGCAAAAACAGACGCTCGAGCGTTTTGCTGAGGCTAAACCCAACCGGTGAGGTGTTACTTCGATAAAAAGTTCTTGTGTTGCGATCTCTTTGAAGACCCTTGTAGCTGGTAATTTCGATAGATCTTTGTTACATCGGTTGGAAAATGCTTGAGATAGTAACTAGTTAGTTAAAATCGAGAAACAACTCGCGGGTTTTCAGCCAATATCCTCCAAACTTATTCTTCTGGGCCACGATTCTTTTGGGATGGTTCATGGTATGCCGCATAGGTACCTATGAGATTAGTGGTCCTGACCGTCCCTGGGGTTCCAATCTTAATCTTCTATATTGCGAGAGACGGGTTAGACTGGTCCATAACATGCCCGTAATCTCTTTGTCGGTGCGGAAAAGCATGTACGGCATGTAGCTTAATAGTTTCCTATTCTTATTTTTTCCTTAGGTTATTCCCATTTTATTTTGCTTTCTTCATTTCTTTCGTCTCGATTCCCCGCTTTCTTCCATTAGGTTCTTCTCTTTTTTGCTTCTTTTCCCCCTTCTTTCTTCTTTCTTTCTTTTTTTTTTTTTTTCTCTCTTTTCTCTCTTTTTGCTTGTTCTTCTTCTCCTCTTCTCTTCTCTTCTTCTTTCTTTCTTTCTTCTTTTTTTCACCGGACAGCTCTTGTCAACCAATGTCACTACCTACGTTGTTGTGCCTATGAAGGATGAATCGAACCACACTCTTGCTAGGCTGTCATTCAACTCGGCCTCCTTTATAACCAGTGTCCAGAACGCCTTCGTAGGCCCAGCAGGATTGGCCGTTTCCGAGTACCCATTCCTTCACCCAAGGACTGGACCACCCCCGACTTGCGTCTGGACAGAAGAAGACCCAGAAAAAACACAAGATTATACACCATGCCGCGTCACAAAACCCATGATATGATATAGTTATACCTTTCACTAAACGCCCGCTCATCCACTCTTCTATTATTCTCTCAACACTGACAATGAACTCTGAGCCGCTCGCCTCTCTCTCGACAACACCCGCGCCATTTACTCTTCACCTTCGCGCTGGGCAACTCGTGCGGATATGCGCTCTCCAGCTCCTGGGTGCCGTTGTTCACTGGCATCTTCCGACATAACCG
>NT_165978.1:2876127-2884223 GCF_000143365.1 Chaetomium globosum CBS 148.51
GTCAACTCGCTTTGCAGGGGGGATGGTGGGCAGTGTCTACGCGTGGATGTGGGAGCCGGAGTATTAGGCCTTGTAGGAAGTTCCATAACCCACGGCCTCAGGTTGTCCGGGGACTGAGCAGCCGGAGCCCAGTCTCGTCGTTGAAGTTGGAGTCAATAAGGGAGGATCCGTTCTCATCAGAGTCAGGGCCGAGCATTTCTTCCTCATTGCCCCAACCTGAGTGAACCGTTGGGGGGGGGGGGGGGCGGGGACGTACTTGGGGCAGCAGTAGGTGTAGTGCGCCTGCGACGCGGAGTTGCTCTCGAGGACGGTGGTGTGGACAGCGTGGTAGGCCTCGGGGCAGACAAAGGTCGGGCCTAGCGCGGTGGACGGGTCCGCATCGCTGGGCTGGTCCCACCAGGATCTTTGCACCGGGGGGAAGCAGGCGTTCGCGCCGGGCTCGAACCGTGTGTAAACGGGGTCCCAGGCCAGGATGGTGCCGTCGTTGACCTGGCGGTAGATGCCTTCTTCGCATCCGGCCAAGGAAGGGTAAGGGGTCGGGAGGGGGAAAAAATCGACGGGCGTGCCAAAAAGGGTCCCCGGCGTTGGCTCTGTGTCGGACATGGTGCGTCTCCCTGCCGCAACGGCCGTCGTTTCTTTTTGTTGTTTTGGGGCAGATTGCAGCGACGGACGGCTCGGATTGAGAGCCCCGGGACGCGTCAATGCGACCAGGCTGCTTGGTTGCTACGCTGGAGTTGCAAGGATTTCAGATGCCGGAGATAGAAGCCCGGGGCCGATTGGAAGGCCTGACCTGCACATGGAGGTCATCATCCACGCCCGACATATGCGTTTTAAGCCTGACATATTTTCTTTTTGTTTTAAAGGTGCACTTCGATGTACAAGCTAAGAGCTGCCGGGCCGGGGAGGGGGTAGATGCGTGGTGTGAAGAGTGGTGGTTGGAATGGTATATTGTCCGTCGTGACATGTGATTGAAGGAGCTATGAAGCATTACGACGACGAAAATCACGACGCCCTCCTCAACCGCTTTCTAGGAGATTCCGGGGAGGGCTGGCAACGTTCGGTTACGCTGCTCTGCTATCTGCGGACTTTTTGGAACAGGGCATCGATGCACTATGGGCCGAAGCGGAAGCAAGTCTTTTTCTTGAACGGCCTCCTCTTGAAGGCTGGAAGGACGACCTCCGAATACACTGGGAAAGAGAGAAGGGATGACGAAAACGAAAACGTACGCTGTGCGAGTGAAGTTTGCGGGTAGCATTTGGCCAGGAAGCAAATCCGAGGCGTAGGGATCGATGCTTGCGGTCTCGTTGGACCAAAGGCACCGAGCTCATGACAATCCGGATGCCACCAGACTGTCTCATCTCAAGTGCCCATCTTCCTCCTCCTCCATGAAAGTCGACTCAGACATACCGAGATGCGAGGGTGCAGGGCGGCACATCGCTAGCGACGAGTATATGGGCGCAGCAGGGTTGCCACGATGACCGCTGATAGCGGAGCGATCCAGGGCGCTAGTTGTCTTGCTGGCACGATCCGGGCCAAGGGAGTCCCTGGGGAGGATCGTAGCAATCTCCGAATGGATTTCGTGCCTCCCTTCAACCTAGGCGAGTTATGAGACTAGCGAAATGCCCCGGGCCTAGAAGGCAAAAACGGTCTCTTCGTCAGGGTGCTCCTTGATCTTGGGGTCGAACGCCCAGTCGAAGCTCCACCACTGTGGTGGAACGAAGTCTTCCAAGTCCATAAGGTTCATCTGGCCCCAGGACATATCATAGACCAAGTCCCAGCATTGGCTGTCTGGGTACTTGCGTTTGGGGTTGCCTAAGTCGACGGGCGGGAGGGGAAACTTTTCCAGGTCGATTCGGAGAACGTAGCGGGAGTCCAGTGAACCTATGTTGAAATAAACGGACTTGCCGCTGTAGGCGGGTCTCTTCCCGGGCTTGGGCCTTGGAGGAGACGGCGGGGGCGTCTCGGGCTGCTCTGGAGACGGCGGGGGCTCGGGAGGCTTGGGCGGCTCGGGGGAGGGCGACTGAGTCGGCTCAGGAGTGGCGGCCGCATACTTATTCTTATTCTTTGAGAACTCGCTTCTCTCGAAATGGATTACCAGATACCAGCAAGCCCACCCCTACTCGTCCTGGTCTTCCAAGAAGACTCAACGCCATGAGAAGCTCGCTTCTCCAAACGGATGACCAGATACCAGCAAGCCCACCCCTACTCGCCCTGGTCTTCCAAGAAGGCTCAATAGCCCACCTGATACCAAGACCAGGACGTATCGCTAGGGAGCGGTTTCTAGAAACCTCGTTGCCGGATAATCGCCGTCACGGCCTTGCTCATCGAGCCCCATAGGCGGGAAGTGGCCGGCAAAGTAGTCCATTGTATATGTTGATGGTGAAAAAACCGAGTCGATCGTGGCCTCGCGCTTCGATACGAGTGCTGAAACGCTTGGACTAGGAGAAGAAGAGCAACGCGTTACCGTGGCCTTGCTGCCGGCATGCCGACTCCATCTCGATGGAGGACGCATGTGAGGGGTTCTGATTCGCCTGCCGGTGTCTGGTAATTGTTAGCCCGAGAATAAAACTATGGGTAGGTAGCAACACCTTCGGACGGCAGTGTTTCTTCTTCAGATGGCATGTCCGTCGCATGTTCAGATTGTGATTGGGACAGAATGGCATGTCCGTTGGATGTCAGAGGAGTGTCCATCGCATTGTTCAAACGGTACCTGAGATGTGATGAATCTCTGAGAAGATTTGGGTTTATACAGGCAAAGTGACCTGGGCCAAGGTCGGCAACCGGGCCCGATACCTGAACACTGCCGAACTACCTTAGCGGCGGTGGCAACCCTGCTGCACCGACATATTCGTCTCTGACAATGCTTGCCTCTTCGCAGCAGATGGATATACACCTTTTCAAGGCACGAAGAAGCGCCTCGAGGAACAGAGTCTCCCACATCGAACCCTGTGGTCGGCGGTAGATCCCACCAAGCCAGAGGGTTTATTCTGGACCAACGACTTCTGCCAACAGCAATGGGCTTCGAATCCGTGGGTGCAGATGTACGACAATACATACAAGACGAACAACGAATTCTTCATCGACCCAGATATTATAAGATCGCCCCAACCCCAGTCGGCTACGGCTAGCGATTATCCGTTGGGTTTAGGTTATAATAAGGAGGAGGAGGAGGAGGAGACCGAACAGGGCCGAAGTATCGACCATTCCGAGGATTGGTACAGCGAGACTATACGGGAGATATCTCCCTATCTCGATCTTTCTATATATCGTCGCTGTTAAGTGGCTATTTGCAACGCGTTATTGTTATTATTATTTACTTTATCATAATACCCATTTGCTTACTAGCGTAGATATACGCTACCCCGATGCGATATTCATTTGATAGGAGCGCCTGGTACGTCGGGAGGACTTAGATAGACACAGCCGATACAGGTTTTTACCAGTTTCCCTATATCCTTGGGCAAATACCGACGTCGAATACAAAGTTCTCTTTCCCAAATATACCTATATTTTCGAGGCTTTACTTTTAGTTTAGTTACTCTGTTTCCTTAAATGTTGTTGTTTTGTTTTCACTTTCATCTTCTTTTTTATTCGAGACTTTATTTTTCTTTCTTCTTACCTTTCCCAGCCGGCGTTTTGGCCAAAGGGCGGTGATTCATGATGAATGCGGGAAGGGTGATCGCTAGCCGGATATTGTCTGCGTTTTCCTGACCTTTGGTCACACATAACATTGGAGCTGGAAAAGGGTGGCCTGGTTTGCAACCGTGAAACAAAGTGCTCGATCATTCATCTCCGTTCCTCTAAACTGCTATCATGCACCTACTTCAAGAGTAAATGATAGCGGAGATCGGGCCATGTAGCCACGCTCGAAAAGCCGCTCGACACATGCCCGTCCCCTCAGCCCGGCGTCCATGGCAGCCAGACAGGAATAACAAACGACGGCCGAGTCCCTGTAGACATGTTCGACGCCGAACACGCCCTCCCCGGAACCGTCCTCGACTCCCGCGAGCACGAGACCGGGGGCAACCCTGAGAACACCGCGTAGATGAACGATCCAGCCAAGAAAAGAAATGAAACTCCAACTCCCCGCCATGGATCCTCCCACCAAACCCAGCAAAACGAAACACAGCCCACGCCCCCAGAGGTATCGGATCCCACCCCAATGAACCATTTTATATCAGCAAGCAGCCGCAATGAGATGATGGAAGATGACGCGTCGCACCAATGAAACACCACTGTAATAAAAATAACAAGGAAAAGAAAAGAGAACAAGATCGCTGGTGGCCATTGCTGGTTGGCACATGCAACACCAAGGCAATAATGATAATGCCATGTCCCTGGAGGGTGATCTGGTCGCAGGTTGAAAAAGGTGGAATGACAAGAACCCGTCTCATAAAGAAGTGAAAAGAGATGGGATAAGAGTAAAACGTAAAACGGGAGACGGGGCGTGTGCTGGATGCGACAACCCATCTCCGCATGCGAAACCATCCAACCCCGATGGAATAAACTAGGCCGGTATGAAGAGAAAAACCACAATGCGATCCCCCTTTTCCGATGGTGTGTAAAGCGCCGGTGCTGTATCAATCCTCCCTTCCCAAGTCTTTTGCTGGTATATCCCAGATGTCCATGTGCCTGTGCTTGCCCCGAGTACGATGATGATCCCCGCATATGTTGTGTTTTTTTTCTTCTTTTTCTTTTTCTTTTTCGCTGATGCGTGTTATTCTGGTCGTATCGTACCGCATAAAAAGGTGGGTGTCGTGGCGCAAGTAGTCCTCGTGTATTGGAAAAGGGGCCATGGCCCCCGTTCGTGCGCTCGTCCACTGCCGGAAAACAATTACTCCCCACCTCCCCCCAAGTCCGGCCATCCGCTGTTGGAAACCACGCCCAACCTTTGCCAGAACTCCAACGCATCCCCTAATGACCATGAAGGGGACCCGTACCATTGATCGATGCTGACTCTGGGACGCTGACAGTGATGCCCAACCGACGCAACGCCTTGAGCGCATGCCCCCTCACTCCGCCTCCCTTCGTGACCTTGCGCCCTGCTCATCCTCATCATGTATGTGCAAACCCCGAGGTGAGATGAATGCCCGCGTGACCATGGCCCATTAAAGAGCCCCGAAACTCGAGTGCTCTTTGCCAAATCCCGAGGGGATCAAAAAGCAGACTCTAAGTTTCTGATGCCCGCCGCAAAAACCCAGTCAGAAGACCGACAAATGCAACAACCGAAAAACCCACAAAACATCGTAAACCTGGGAATCATTACGTAGGTGAAAACGGAAAAAAAGGAGAAAAAAAGAATGCCTGAACCCAGATCGTACGCCGTTGAGCTGCTGTATGGGAAGACGCCGCCGCATGCGAGTAATGCGCCCGAGGCCGTTCTGAAACATCCACGCTTCATTAATCATCGACCCATCATATACGATGAGAAAGCCGAGGTGGTGCCAGCCATCGCATGTCCGTTTCCGCTGTACATGCCGCCCCAAGGGTTACTGGGCCCATTAGCGCCGGTGGGCGAGGCGTAGAAATTAGTAGCCGTGCCGGTGGCGAGAGCAGACGACGCCGTATATCCACTACGGTTGGAGCCGAGGCCGGGAGGCGCGCTCAGACCTGGCGGAGGTCCATTGGCGGTCGTGAACCCGCCGTTTGACCCGGAGTGGATTCCGTTCATGCTACCCAGGGCACCCGCGCCGTTTTGGGCCTGGTTCTGGCCAGAACGGACACCGAGCGGGTTCTTGGAGAAGCTTAAGCGAATGCCGCCTTTGACGCTGTTGTGGAGAAGCTGTCCGTAGAGGTCGTGCAGGGCCTTGGTCGCGAAGGTCACATCTTCAAACTCGACAAAACACATAGGCCCGTTCTGCTTGGTCCGAAAGCAGAGCCGCTTGTATCCTCGTTGTCGCGAAAACAGGGCTTTGAGTTCCTCCTCCGACGTGTCGAGGGGCAAATTGCCGACATAGAGCGTGTTGCAAGGCGGGTTCTGGTCGGCGGGGTTAGCCGGCGGGAAGTTGTTCATCCGGTGTTGGACCTGAGAATTGTAGCCTGTTCCGGGTCCGCCCATCGTGGTCGGAGACATGGTGTTCGACAGCCCCGAGAGCGACCCTATGTTGGCATGGCCATAGAACGGCATCACGGCGTGCGCGCCGGGACTCGGGGAGGTGGTCAGCGAGAGGCCCGCCATGTGAGATATGGGTAGCTGCGGTGCTGTCTGGCGGCGCTGCAGGCCGTTCTCGGCAAAGCCAACCGGGTCGTTGAGCAGTTCCTTGGTTTCGTCGTCTTCGGCGGAATCGATTAGCGACTTGCCCGTGACCTGAGCGCCATTCGCAAGATGGTTTCCGATCGGCGACTGGGGCCCGAAGAGGTTCTGGTAGGAGGACGGGCCGGTCTCGTGGGTAGCCAAGTCACCTCCATACATGCCGTTCATGGGAGGAGAGATCTTTTCCAACGACTGGAACGTTCCATCGAATCGCGATTTATGCCTTGACGATGGTGCGGATGGGGTCGCGGAGACGGCTCCGTTGGATGCACCGGTGGCCATGTCAATCGGAAATCGGTTCCCTGACGTGGTGGGACTTGCGCTGCCTAGAATCTCGACGACCATCTCGGCATCATTCGAGATGTTGGACCTACCATCCAGCATGTTCTTGGCCTCCTGGGCGCCAGCCGGGCTTTTGAATTTGAGAACGGCAGATCGGAAGCCTGCATCGGCAGATTGCTCGGCGGGCAAGACCTCGACATCGACGAGATCCTTGGAAAAGACCATCATGAGGCGCAGCGACTCTTCTGACGTGTTCAGCGGGAGGTTCCGGATCAGCGCCGAAGAGAGCGTTGGGGGCGTCACGGACAACGGCGTTCCCTGTGGCTTATGCGCGTCGCGATCATAGGAATTGGTATTCGGGAGAGATGGCGGGTAGCCCGACTGAGGAGTGGCGGTAGGGCGGTAGGCCTGCGGTGGCGGGAGAAAGGCCGGAACGGCCATGGTATTCTTTGTTGTGGTTGCGAGAAATCGGTTCGGCGACAGAGTGGCGTCGGTGGACGCGCCGGAAGTTGCACTAGGCGGGCTGTACTCCCCGTTCATGCCTCGCGCAGTGCAGCGTTGCGCGCGGCGAAGGAGAGGGTTTTGAATCGTCGAAGCGACGATCGCGCTGATCGAGGGAGGAGAACGAGTGGAAACGCGCGGCGGTGCGCGACTCGAGTGGAGAAGCTGTCAGGTACCGCGAGGTAAATGAGAGCGCTGCTTGTGGTTTGTTGGATTGTCGGAGTGGGTTGTCTTTCGGTTGGGACGCGGCAGCGGACTCCAAACTAAGTAAAAATAAAAAATGACGACGGTGAGGGGCGCGCGCAATAAGACAGCGGGTGGAGGAGCGCGGTGCAGGTACAGATTACAGGAGCGCAAGGAGAAAGATGACCGGGAGGGAAAAAAAAGTTGGGGGTTGGAGGAGAGATCTGGTGTGGGATGGGTGAGGTGAGGGGGGTGCTTTGCACAGTGGGTGTGGAGGGAGCTGCCAGTGCTGCCACAGCGGGACTTCGGTTTTTGGCGAGGGAGGAAACCGCTTGGGCCGTTCCCAGTCAATGGGAAGCTTTCCGGGGGCACCTCATCGGGGGTGGGTGGTGGGGTAAATTACAAAGCCTTACAGTATCCGTACCAGTTGGCGCTAAGGAAAGGATCCGAAGTGTGTGGTACAGTGCAGCTTTTCAGAACCAAACTTTTGCGCGTTGGCCAGACCATCCCTAGCGAGGATCGCGAGACAAGGAATAGAACAACTTCGCGGACTCTTTGAGGGCTTCCCTTTGAGATGACGCAGATTGTACCAAGAGAGTTGTCAAGGTTGCTTGTTCTGCGAAACAATGAACGGTAATGTAGAAGTTGGGCGACGGGGGAAAACCGTCAGAGGACGGGAGCTTTCCGGTTTGACAGGCCGAGGAGCTGTCGACTTTGGCCTGGCGCTGCCCGGGTGTATCCGACATCTTGAAGGCATATACGACTGGATCTGTACAAGATGAAAAACAGCGGGGCTTGGAACAGTCACTGTCATCTCGGTACACTAAAAGAGCGTAGTATAGTAGCAGCAGGGTTTAACAAAAGCAATAGCATCTCA
>NT_165978.1:2884385-2886286 GCF_000143365.1 Chaetomium globosum CBS 148.51
GGGACTTCCCGTATCATGGCAAGCCCCGTCATGGAACAAGATTTCAGGAACTCGTCAGTGGTGTCTTGCGTCTCAAGAAACTGCGAGATCCAGCCTCGAGCCGGCGCCAGCCAAACTTTTTGCAAGGGGTGGGTGGGTGGACTCCGAAAGGTCCGCTAAACCGAAGACAGGAACACCCTTGCATCCAAGAATGGCGAAGTCTCGAAGGCGGGGCTCACCCCACAGTGCCCATCCACTCCGAGCGCACATCACATCGACAAAACTTCTCCGATCTGAACACGGACCTGAACACGGTTTGTTTGCCTGCATTAGCAGAGTGTCTCCACAGTATGAGCAGATAATCTGCCCATAACTAACCACATAGTACACAGTAAGTTTTCCCAGGCGCACACGCAGTGGTATCGAATCTCCCATTTTGCTCCATCGCATTTTCCTCGAAAGGGTCGATTCGGGGTTTATGCACGTAAATGAGGAGGAGGCTCACCGGTTCGGTCGACGCAACCCTCGAAGGATTGGACCTGTGATGAGAGCTGCAGTTCATTCGGGCACTAACCAGCAATGCAACCCTGTGGTTGGATTACCATCAAACCGACCCCCCGTCTTTGTTTCGGGTCAACGTGCCTCGAAGCCCTGCAGGGCATTCGACCACGTCTGAATGCGAGCCGTTTGAAAGGCTGCGATGGAAACGCCACATTCCGCCTGTGGTGAAGGGGCGGCACACATTCGAGCCGAACAAGTCTTGCCGTCGATAACCACCATTGCCGATAACTCACTACTGCAGTCTATCGACGCGTGTATCGGTCCGGCGTGGTGGTGTGCTCGACGACCTGCGATGGGGACCGGTGAGAGGTGAGCTCTTTGGGGCACTAGAGATTGTATCCACCGGCCGCCACACCATCTCATCCAAACGCGCAAGAGGGGAGATACACCGGCTGCATCCGGCCCCGAAGACTTGGTGGCTAGAGAAAAAGAGCCATTAAAGAGCCATTGGCTTTGGTGGAACCTGCAGGAGGAGCTGAAAGGGTTGTGGTGCCGAGGCTCTCAAGCGATTTCTTGCGAAGCTCTGCTCGATGATGACACTATGACTATGAAAGCACCCTCCCTAGTAGGTCAACCTCCTATGGACAATGTCCACCCCAAGTGGGCAACTGAGGGGCATCGTTATGATTTTCCCGGGTACGCGATACCGATTACTTCACGTTTGACGGCGTCGCGGGTGACCCCAGACAAAAAAGAGCTTGGCACCCAGACACACGATGAGAACAGCCGAGCGTTTCGGTGCCTTCCCAGATGCCGTACCTTGGCGATCTTGGCTGTTTCCAAAGCGAGCAGCAAGCTGACAGCCAACGTCTGCCCCAGGCACCAGCATCAACCACGCGGCAAGCTCAATTTTCAGCGCTACCCTCGCAACAAGGAGGTCGACACTCGACAGATTACTACCGACGAAAGGGACTAACATCCGGGTTACCACACAACAAATCCATCCGATGGAGGACTTGGTATGTTCCCCGACGCATGGAGGATCGCTCGGTCCGAACGGTAACCGGAATGGGAAAGGATGCTTGGTTGAGTGCGCAACCACTTCGGGCTCAGCTGCTTGAGACTCGCTGGGCGAAGGGCCCAATTTGATGGGGATAATTTGCGCCCACCTTCTTTCGCTTTCCGGACCAAGTTCTGAAACAAGCCCGGTTCAATCGACGCCTCGGTCCAGTCCTCCCAGCGATAGACAGCTCACACACAGCTTGTCGAACAAGATCCCGCCGTCGCACATACTGTGTGCATAGGGCTGCGGGAAGAAACCGCCGACAGAGGCTCGCGCGCGATGTGCAATCGACAGCCGGGAGGGCCATGCATGCAGCATCCACGATGCGAATTGCGGCCGCAGCCGTCGCGCGCCTCGA
>NT_165978.1:2886852-2894758 GCF_000143365.1 Chaetomium globosum CBS 148.51
CCCGAACAAGACGTGTCAAGGATGAGGCCAAGGAACGGAGAGTCAAGTTAACCCCCCCATTTCGTGGATGGGACTCGACTTTTGCCACACCAGCCCTACTACTGGTCCTGCAGGCGCCCCAGTCCCCACGATCCCCCATTCTGGGGGACGCATACCTCGGCGGGCATGTTCCTCCGATCGGTCTGCCGCAGATCGTTTTTGATCTTCATCACGCAACGTGCAGACCTGCCTGCATCGTCGCCTTGGACAGGCACGACCGACCACTTCAAAGCGGCATCTTGGTCAGAACTTGCCGGGTACTGTTTCCTCGAACCCTGAAACGGCTGCTAGTCAAAGAAAGTCGGTGCAATGGAAGAAGCCGCTCTAGACAACCCAGCCTAAGACTTGGAAACTACCTTAGTGTAGGACGGGCGCCGGGCTCTCTCACAGCCGACACAACGGCGTTTCCGATAGCCCGACCATGCGCCCCACGTCTGTACCACCCCTCGCACACCACATGTCAAGCCAGTCACGTCTTCCATCTGGCATATCCCTCGTTTTCGCACGGAAAAGATCGGGCGAACAAGAGAAGCGGCAAGGGAGGACTCCAGTCCTCCAACCCAAGTGTCTCGCGCAAGTTTTAGGCGGGGCCAGTGGGGGAAAACCCCTCTGGGGTCCCGCGCATTGACCTCTCTCCGGAACCTTGCGAGACAAGCTTCTGCAGATCCCCTGGCCTGGGCTCAGCTCTTGGCACAAGCGCCCAGGCAGGCCCCATGCTCGCTCCACAACATCTTGGATCAATCAAAGGCCGCAAGCACGTTCTTGATTATCTGGAAGGGACACAATTGTGGGTACACGGTGTCATTTACCATTTGCTGTCAGCAAAGAGACCAGCTTTCTTTCTTTTCTGGTCAGGGAACGGGCATTCCACCCGACGAGACCGGCCAACCACAGGTTGAAGTCGGAGGATGGCACGGATGGTCACAACAAAGGATACCTTAGTTATGACTTGCGTGTGCGGCAAGTCACATGTTCCCCACCGTCATCGCCGCCCTTGCATTGATAGTCATTGTCTTTTGTCCTCGAAACCTCGAGTCCCCTTTGTTGATGGCTAGCCTAGCCTCGGCTTAAAGTTGATGACGATGACGAACACCGTTTGTTGGTGGCTTTCTGGGTGCGGCACCGCCGATCCCTCCTTATCCAAGATGTAACGGAGAGATAAGGCAAGGAGACACCAGAATATCACTAGAATAAGGGGTAATGTAACAACGTGGAACAGTGTGGGGGACGGGACAGGAAAGAGAAGCAAAGGAAGCGGGAAGGTGACTCGGGGGAAAAGCAATACCAGCGGGGTTTCGTGCAACAAGACGATGATGTGATACGGTATCTGTCATTCAGGGCAAACTCAGGGCTGAGTTTGCGATCACAAGTCTAGGCTCCTTTTCTGACGTACCAAAATTGGGTGACACTGGAAAGAAGCTACCAACGTTCGAATCCTCAGAGTATTCAAGGCCTTGTGGATGTTTAAAGCAGTATCTCCCGCCAACCGGTTTTGCAATCGCTGAGAAATCCTTTGGCAACATACCGTAGAATGAGTTAAAGAACGCACATCGCCAGCCCCGTACTCACACAGCGTCAAAGTTTATATCGCCCTGCGCCCACCCCATGGTCATAGCCGTCCACAAGTCATCCGGCAATTCCACACTCCCAGGCTCTGGAGGGGCGGCAGCTCCCGTCCCTTGCCCTCCTCCCTGCGCTTCAGCAACAAAGGCGCTGCTAGTAGCAGCTAGACCGTTGTTGAAAGTCTCGTCCCAATACGGGTAATACGGCTCCAGACTGCCGTCCATCATGGGACACCCACTAGTAGCGGAATCGTGAACCGGCGCCCCCCTCCCCACCCTACCAGATGTAGACCCAGATGTCGTAGGCACCGAAATCGGGTGAGGTGCTGCCGCCGCCGCCGCCGCCGCCGCCGCCGCCAGAAGCGCCTCTTGTCCCTGCTTCTCCTCTTCCTCCTGCTGCCTCTTCCGCGTCCCCTCCAGCTTCACCAGCCGCCTCATAAACTTCCGCTTCACCATATCCAACACAATCCGACTCGCGCTCAACACATCCATACTCTTCGCCTGGCCCGCCGCCGCACCCGGCACCACGCCGACCCCCGGTACCGCGGGGGGCGGGATCGCGCGCACCTCACCACCAGCGCCTTCCCCCAGACGACAAAACCGCGTGATATACTCCTCAAACCTCACCACCCCGCGCGCCGCGCCATCATCCCACTCCGGACAAACCAACAGCGGAAACGACATGCGAAACCCCAAAATAATCGACAAGATCAACGCGCCCCACTCCACGCCAATAAACGCATTAAACTCGCGCGGCGCCAGCCCCAACACCACTCTTACCGCACTCTCATGCAGCGCGGGCCCACCCCATCCCCCAACGCACGGATCGGCGCGAACGCCGCCGACCCATCCAGCGCCGGCGCCAGCTTCCCGACGGCAGCTTCAGCAGCGGCGCGCTCGAGAGTAAGACGCGCGTGAACAGCACGGCGAGGCGAATGGACGTGTTGGCGGTGATGCGAGTCGCCATGCGGGTCTCTCATTCGGCGAGCTGGGTTTCCATGCCCCGGATCATCAGCCCGATCTGGTACTCGCTCTGGGAGCGCCCGCGCTGCGTGCGTCGCAGGTCGTTGGTCTCTTCGATGAGCCGCTCGAGGCGCGCTTTGTCAGGTCAGCGTGTGGTCGCCGGGGAGCGGGCTGTGTTGCTCGAGGAGGTCGCTGCAGCGGGGAGTTGTATTCTCGTGTAGCTGAGGGGAGGAGGAGCGGTCTCAGGTGGAGGCGGCGCTGGGGGTGGGTTAGTAGGTGACTCTAGATGGACGTTGGGAAAGGGGGAGGGGTGTGTACGATGAGTGAGTAGTAGCTTGCGAGGTAGAGGCGGATTTGTTCGAGGCGCTCGGGGGTTGCGAGAGTTTCCATGGAGTCGGTGCCGGGGTCTTCGTCGAGCTCAAGGTCGCTGATGATGTCGACGACCATGCGGATGTATTGTAGCGACTGCTTGTTTTTTGGCCGGAGATGGAACGGATACCTACTTTGTCAGCGCGCGTGATACTTTGTAAACCACGGGTCGGGGGGCAAACCCACCAAGCGATATAAATCACCAGCCCCTGAAGCAGCTCGATGGTCCTCTCCCCCCCAGCCACGAACTTCAACCCCAGAATCTTGCGAAACTCCTCATCATACAAACTATGCCCCTGCAGCGTACTGCTGCCACTCGCCGCGGCCAGGATTGCCAACAGCACAAACGGCCGGTCCTTGGCCATACCTGCCACCGTCTCCTCCTCCCTCAGCACCACACAATGAAAATGGCTCATCATCTCCCCACGAAACGTCTCCAGCAACTTCCCCGCCGAATCCAAATTAAACTGCGGCTGCAGCCTCAAACTCGCCAGCGTCCTCGACTTGCCCTTGGCCCCCTCACCCTGCGACTGCGACTGCCCCCCAGACAAACCCTGCCCCTGCTGCTGCTGGCCCTGCTGCTGATACGCGGAACTCGGCGGTGTCGAGAGCGCGGACGCACCGACCGGCAAGGACGACGCGCCCGACAGGACCGACCCCACGCCCGACACCGAGGCCTGGTCGAGCCAGTCGTAGTCGCCCATCTCGTGGTCGGGGTGCTCGTCGTAGTCGTAATAGTCGGCGTCGTCGTCGCCCTCGGAGACGTTGGGCACGAGCGCGTCGATGCCCATTTCGTGGGTCAGGCGGAGGGCTTCCATGGAGTCGGCGATGTCGTCCTCGGGGGACATGGGGATGTCGATGGTGAAGGTCTTGGAGGGGCCCGGGGGAGGCGGGCGGGGGGGTGCGAGCGGGGAGGTGGTGGAGGTGGTGGAGGTTGTTGGGGGGTTGGGTCTGGTGGTTGTAAGTTGTGAGGGGGGGGTTGTTATTGTTGTTGTTATTTGGGGGTTAAAGGGGTTGATGATGGGGCTTAGGAGTGGGTTGATTGCGCTTCAAAGAAAAAAGAAAGGGGTGTTACCTCTTTGGCTGTCTTGGCCGCCTGGTTCGTGGACCAGTCTTGAAAATACACTCCCGTTTGGAATCAAGGCATCTGCTCAGGGTCAGGTCACTGGCGTTATGGGGGCTGAGAGCGGGAAGATGGAAAGGGATAAAGGATAGCAGGGACAGGCTGCTACTGCTTTTAGTGGCCAGCCGTGGCGCAATGCCATGCCAAATCGGGGGCCCAAGCCGGTTCGCCTACAATCTACTTACCTCTTGCAGATTCCCAGCTGGGTGCTTGCCTGGCACTTGACCTTAGCGGCCCTACAGGCTTCACAGGCGTTGGTGATGCGGGGAGCCCGTGGGGCCGAGGCCGGCTGGGGTCGAGCCTCTATCGTATCCATGCTCGGAACTTGTTTTCGGGAGGCCGGACGATAACCTTGTGACAAGATGCCGCAATCAAAGGAGAGTGGCCTCAGTCACCGCACCGAGGGCTGTGAGATGATGGATTATGGGGCTATGTCTGATGATTACCGATGGAGAACGGGGGGTTCGGCTGAAAGCCTTTGAATTTGCCAGTCATCAGTCATTCGTTTGCCTCGTTTGTCTGAGTGAGCGACTTGCGTGCTTCGAATGTGAGTCTTCCGATGCGTCTCGGCGATTGAGAGATACGGATACGGGTCCGGACTAGGATCGAATGGCATTACCGGGTGGGCCCGGCGGCGGAGGAGTGGGGAGGAGGAAGTCTTGGCCTCCGAAGTATCACGGAGGATAAAAATGACGGAGGTCAACTGTGGAGACAATTGCCGTGGGCAACTTTGGATGCGGCCCGGTCTGCCGGGTCCAGTGCCGTTGGCTTGACTTGCCGCGGCCAAAGTACTCTGTCTTTTTTTTTTTGTTCCGTTTCTTTTCATTCTTTCTCTTTTTTGTTTCCTTTGCTTCTTTTCCTTGATTTCTTGGTACTTACTTGTATTAGGGCATTGTAAGTGCCGTCGTGAGCGATGTTGTGGGGCCTTGGTCATCTCGTCGAGCTGCGCCAAGGCGCCGCCACATGGCAATCACATGCAAGGAGCAGCACCGCGATATCGAAATTCATCATTCATTCCGCCCAACATGCAGCCGCAGCCCACCGATCCTTATCCGCAGTCCAACGCGTCCTGGTTTATCGACCAGTGGCTACAAGGCAAGCTCGAGATGACGACACCACCGACATCTCGCGGCCGGACTCTATCGCCTGGCAAACGACGCCGCCTCAACAGTGCCGCCGAGGATGCCGGCTCCGGAGACTCAGAAAAGATAACCAGCGGGCTCCGCAATTTCGAAAAGCCCATATACTTCCCAGCGTTCACTGCCTTCACCCAGTTGCCGGCTGACACACAAGAGCTATACGAGCGTTTAGTAGATATCACAAACCCAGAAAAGATCATGCCGCTCTCCATTCGTGACGATATTCAC
Source organism: Chaetomium globosum CBS 148.51 (assembly GCF_000143365.1). NCBI lineage: Eukaryota > Fungi > Ascomycota > Sordariomycetes > Sordariales > Chaetomiaceae > Chaetomium > Chaetomium globosum. Next base: position 2,892,276 of record NT_165978.1, read on the forward strand.
AGCATAACCAGCGGCCGCTATCAGAGTGCGCGGTTTTATCATGACCAGGGGATGTTCGAGGAAGGCTCTGTTACCCAGAAGCGGTCAGACTCAGTGGCCTCCGCTGAAGGCAACCTCCGGGTGGACGATCAAGACACCGCACGCGCCGCCGCCGACGACCTACCCCCACCAAATCTGTCATATTCAGAGCGCCGGCGGCGGCGTCGACCCAGCCCCCGAGCAGTCGCCCTTACTGAACTAGACACGATCGTCGATCTTGCCGCCGCCGCAAACAATTGCCGCGTGCTCGGCAGGCAGGCAACCGCATGGAATCTAGAGGTCCACTACCCGTTATTTCGCCTCGCCCTAGACCGGCCAGAATATGCACATGTGCTGGCCGAGCCCGTCGCCCATGCACCTATCGCGCCACCATTTCTGCCGTGCAATCCCGCCCTAGGTAGGTGGCCCGGCGAGACGGTTGATTCGACGAGACTCGACTTTGTCCTGGCGCTGTTCGTGGATTCGGGTCTAGAACGCGAGCTGTATGGGTGGGTTGGGCGGCAACGGGAGATGGATCCAGCGCTGGGGGAGGCTATCCGTGAGGCTGTGAGGGAGGTGCCTGTACCCCTGGGTATAAATCAGCTGGCGTACGATCCGCTACGGTATTCGCCCATTGCGATTGGGGTAGAGACTAGAACGGCGAGTCTCGAGGATGGCCGGCGACAGCTTGGGGTCTATACGGCCGCCTGGCACCGGCGTATGGGTGCGTTAATAGAAGACAGGCCCCGCATGAAGGGGAAAAGAATTGTGACGTTGCCATTGCTACTCATTGTAGAGCACGAGTGGCGGTTGAGCTTTACTGTCGATAGGGAGGATACAATTGTGAGTAGTTTCCCTATTTTATGCCATATTTTCTTGGTACCATAGACAGACCGACAGTGTGACTATCAGGATATACTAACTGATATGACCATCAGTAACACCCGTACGGTCACCGGTATGTACATGATCATTGCCGCCCTACGGGAACTCGCCAAGTTGATAGGCACCCACTTCCGCGACTAGATCAGCTTGTTGTTCTCCTCACCTATCACCGCGGATGGCTTTAGAAATATCATGTAAAACAAAAGAAAGAAGAAAGGAATAAGCGAAAGGAACTAAGGAATTAGAAGAGACTACGAGAAGGAAAAGAACATATACGGTAAGGAAAGAAAAGAAGTAAAATGGGGAAATCAAGAAAATGGAGAAGAAAAATAAAAGAAAGAGAAGTCGAGTAAAAGTGAAAAGTAAAAAGAATAAATATATTTTCTTCAGGCTTCTAAGTAACTCAAAAGACTGAGCCCGTCCATCCTCAGTTTTGACAAGTTGCGGTGACCGTCGACATGGAAGGTGACCGAGTCGATCAGCTTATGACAGTCCTTCAAGCCACTAACAAGCAGGACCTGAAAACCCGTTCGTTAGATGTTATCAAAATATTGTTGGCTACGCCAACAAAGGACGGGAGCTTTGGTCTCCATGACCGGGCTTTACCAAACAGGAGGCGCCTTGTTCTAGTTCTTAACCCTAATTCTCGCTGGGGTTTGGACTCAGGCGTAATAAGAGTATTATAATCAGTGTTAGCGGCGCTCTCTTCGTTAATAGGCGAGTTGGAGAGGCAATTTCTTACTTATATGAACCAGCAATAGCAGACTCCTTACTAGGCGAGCCAACCTTGGGAACCACCAGGCTCCAGCCCAGCGGATTGTGCGGGCAACCAACACGGAAAGCGACCTGGGGAACAACCACTTTAATGATGCCGTGCGTTACCCTCGTCTGATCTTATCCTTACATACCTATCATGCCCGACCACTAACACAGCACATCACAGATGCCCGGCGGTGGCGTTGGTCTCTTCAACGGTAACATGGAAGCTACCTACTTCACCTCCATCCTCTTTCACGCAACCCAGATCATCTCAATTCAAGCTTCTAGGTAACTTTCGTTTCGTTTCTGAGGTTTGGTTAACATCTCTATCTCCAGTCCAGTTTACTTTGCCTATCGGCTGACACTCGCCCTCTGTCGATGTTTTCGGCCTCGAGATACTTGGAAAGCATGAGATGAAAGCTCGAGAAATGGGAGAGTGTGAACCGCAGCGTAACATGGCAGGATACATACCATGCTCTATTTTATTGCCATTATTTACAACGCCAAAAGGCAATGCGGCAATATGTCCAGTAACCGCCCAAGACAAGACAAGACAACTTGGGAGACACGACAACACACCTTACCTCCTCCTCCCAAAGCATATCCCCCACATATCCGTCACAACCCCCATCCACCCCTTAATACCCCTCATTAAAGTTCTTCACAGCCCAAATAGCCTCAGCACAAACGGCCCCCACCCTCTCAGAATCATTGCCATCAGCTCGCTACCCGGCTGACATCTGGTCCGAACGACAATTCCCGGCGGTAATACCCTTCCATGCAGACGTCGAGGCTGGTGATGAGCATGGGCTTCGCGAGGA
>NT_165978.1:2896505-2904313 GCF_000143365.1 Chaetomium globosum CBS 148.51
AAAATGGCTCTCTGTCCGGTCCTAGCTACATAATCGTGCGTTTTGAGCACTGGACAAGTCTAAACGCAACATCTCATTCACATCAACCTTGCCTATTCGGAGTTTTGCTGCCAAACTAAGGGCCAGTGGCGAGAATACAACCCCATGACAGCATCGTGAAAAATACCCGTCTCGAGACAGGCCCGGAAATGTCACTCTCTGGCAGACCCAGCCCTACGGTATCGCGTGGTGGATTGCTGCCGCTTCGAGCCCCTGTTGGAGTCTTGGAGACAACCCCACGGTCCCCACACGGCTCCGATGGCGGGGCGCGGCGGGGCATGGGTGACGCCGAACAAAAAGTTCAAACACCGAGTCCAGATCAGGGATAACTGACTCACCTGTTTCGCGATATATTCCCTAGATTGCCCCGGTTGTTGGAGACTCGTTCTGTCAAACAAAACGACAGTCGGCCAAGCAATCCCACAGAAACCGCCCACCATGTCTCAATTGCCTGTCAAGAACTGCGGTAAGGTTGCCGAGACAGCCCCGTCTCTACCCCGCTGGGGTCTCGAACTACCCAGACTGACTTACTGACACTATTTCTTTCCGGCAGGCGTCCTGGGCTGCACCGGCTCGGTTGGCCAGCGCTTTATCCTGCTGCTCCAACAACACCCCTCGCTGCGTCTCGTCGCCGTCGGCGCGTCGTCACGATCCGCCGGCAAGAAGTACCGCGACGCGGTGCGGTGGAAGCAGGCGAGCCCCATCTCGCCCGAGATCGGCGACCTGGTGGTGCGCGAGTGCAAGGCTAGCGAGTTCGCCGACTGCGACATCGTCTTCAGCGGCCTCGACAGCGACGTGGCGGGGGAGATCGAGAAGGAGTTCCAGCACGCGAACAAGGCCGTCTTCTCCAACGCCAAAAACTACCGCCGCGACCCCCTCGTGCCGCTCGTCGTGCCCACCGTCAACCTCGACCACCTCGACCTGATCCCGCACCAGCGTAAGACGAACAACCTCGAAAAGGGCTTCCTCGTGTGCAACAGCAACTGCGCCGTCATCGGCCTGGTCATCCCCTTCGCCGCGCTGCAGGCCAAGCTCGGCCGCATCGACACCGTCTCGGTAGTCACCATGCAAGCCGTTTCGGGGGCAGGGTACCCGGGCGTGAGCAGCATGGACGTCATCGACAACGTGGTGCCGTACATCCCCGGGGAGGAGGACAAGCTGGAGACGGAGGCGCAGAAGATCCTGGGCCGCATCAACGCGGACGCGACCGCCTTCGAGGACCAGTCGACGCTGCGCGTGTCGGCCGCGTGCAACCGCGTCCCCGTCATGGACGGTCACACCGCATGCGTGTCGCTGCGCTTCGCCCAGCGCCCGCCGCCAACGGCTGAGCAGGTCAAGGAGGCCATGCGCAGCTACGTCTCCGAGGCCCAGAAGCTCGGCTGCCCCTCGGCCCCCCAGCCCCCCATCATGGTCTTTGACGAGCCCGACAGGCCGCAGCCCCGGCTGGACCGGGACCTGTCCAAGGGCTATACTGTCAGTGTTGGCCGCGTTCGCGAGGATGAGAGCGGCATTTTCGACATCAAGTTTGTCGCTTTGAGCCACAACAGTGAGTCCCCATGGTTCTGAGTGAGTGAGCTTGTTACTGACCCCACTTAGCCGTCGTCGGTGCTGCCGGCTCTTCCATCCTGAACGCCGAAGCAGCCGTTCTCAAAGGTTTCATCTGAGTGCATGTAGAGACGGTCATGGGGTACATTCAGCACCGGAGTTGGTTGCAAGGGCTTAAAAGTGGGCATGCAGTTGTATACCCTGCGTCTTCAAGGGTCGATCATAGTTATTTGATTCCCATACCTACAAAACAATTATCAGTTCCGCCAAGTTTGGTCCAACCGTGTAACTTGGAAACGTGCTCCTTGGGTCACGCACGTAGCCGGCCCTTCACGCTGGTGACATGAGTGGTCTCATAACCAGCTGCAGAATACCTCGGTGTTACTGATACCAACCAGTGGTAGAACTCCAGGGTCCGGGGTCGGAGGGCGTTCTCAAAGTCCACCGGGGGCCGTTGTAGAGTCTGTGGAACTCGGGATTGTCAAACGAGGACCTTCTCGGCCGTGATCGGTTATCGCGGCTTTGTCGGCATATGTGCAGTCGGGATGATCTAGTTCGTAGCGACAAATCGCCCTGGCCTTGGAGGCGCCAATAAACCAGAATTATTGGAAGCCGTGTCTCTTTTGAGCGTGTCCTAGCTGGGCTGTCTCGGGTGTAATCTGATGGGTAGCGGCATGCCGCATCGTTAGGGGCCGAAAGTCGGCCCTGCTGGTTCCCGGGCGGCCTGCTGTTGTCGTCCACAACGAGGTTAAGAATGGCCGGGCTAAGCGAGGTATTAGGGAAGAAATTCCCATCGAACCTTGTGGTGTGTCACAGCAGGGTGGTTTAAGCGGTCTGGGTAGCTCCTTGATACACAGCCAACCGAAACGGCCGACAGCAACACAGTGATACTGGGCCTCGCTACCACCTGAGCCGGATGTTATGCTCCAAAACAGGGTTTCTCGGTGGAATGGAAGGCTTACGGATATGCTTGAACCTAGACACGCCAAGCGGGAAAGATTTCGAAGCGGTGCTGTTTTCTCTCAGCTCTAGTGTAGAAAGGTCGGGGTTGGTGGGTTTGTGATGTGCCTTAATGATTATCATCGAACGTCTGTCAATCCGGGGAAACTATTTTTGGTTGGACGGCAGATGGCAGTCTTCTCGGTGCGTGGTAAACCGTCGGCCTCGTTTCTTCGGGTCGCTCCGCAAGTTGAACGGTAGCGTTATGCCATTTCTTGTCCTGTGAGCTTTCAACGGTCACCTTAGCGTTGACCAATTATAATTTTGACCCCAATGGATGAAGTGTTGGACATGCTGCCGCTGGCACCTGGATTATTGGTTTCCATTGTTGTTCGAGTCGCCAAGGTGAAGCACAGACTGTTGTTCATGCTTGAAAGGAAGGACCAGGATGCCATCTGCTTCATGGTTCACAGCAACAGCAGCAGGGGGAACGACGTGGGGGCCCACACTCGAGCTTCCTTCTAAAATTTAGTGGGCCTCGCAGCGAAGCTTGGCAACGCGCAACGGCGCTGGAGGGGGACGGATTGCCGTCCCATCCCGTTCCCGGATTGGTCGCGTGGCCCCTGTTCTGCCATTGTGTGGGCATCTCGTAATGCCCGCCCGACCAGGAGCTCGCGCCCCGAACTTGAAGTCGACTCTGAACCCCGCGGCTTCAACAAAACAAAGTCGCTAGTTACCCGCATTGCAGTCAATGATAACCTTGACTGTCTCGATCCGCGAGCGCCATGTCTTTACCAGAAGCAGCAGCAACGGCTCCTGAAAATGGATCCACGACCCAACAACCGGCCGCGCCCCCGCTGAGCGAAGAAACGAGAGCGCAGGTGCAAGATGTCCTGACATCAGAGGTGCGCATTCCAACCCGATCAGTCTTGCCTTTGATGTGCTCATATATGTTTTACAGATTGGCATCTCGGTGATGCTGAACCGGCTCAAGCAAAGCATTGCCTCGGCAAAGGTATGAACACTGGCCCCTCCCACTGTGTCCGATGTGGCTGCTAACCCCTGACCACAGGAGTTTTCGCAATTCTTGAAGAAGCGCTCGGTACTCGAAGACGATTATGCAAACTCCCCTCAAGAGGCTATGCAAGCTATCACAGGACAACATGCAGCGGGGCGAGCATCGCGGCGGCACCTTCGGCCGGGCCTACGAGGAGATGATGGCGGTCCACGAGCGCATGGCCGACAACGGGATACAGTTCGCCATGTCGCTGCACACAATGTCCGAAGATCTCACGGAATTAGCCCTCGTAGCCGACAAGTCCCGAAAGGGGTGGAAGCAGAGTGGCCTGGCCGCTGAGCAGCGCGTGGTGGATCTCGAGGCCGCTTTGCGCAAGTCTAAGACCAAGTACGACGGCCTTGCTGAAGAGTACGACCGCGTCCGAACGGGGGATTCAGCAGGCCGTCCGGGAGGGAAGATGTTTGGATTCAAGGCGCACAAGTCGGGCGCTGGGCACGAAGAGGACCTGCTCCGGAAGGCCCAGGTCGCAGAACAAGATTACCAAGGGAAGGTTCAGGTTGCGTCTTCCGAGAGGAGCGAGCTTGAAACAAAGACTAGGCCGGAAACCGTTCAGGCACTTCAGGATATTGTGAGGGAGTGTGATTCCGGGCTGGCATTGCAAATGCAAAAATTTGGTACGTTTTTATGGAGAGCTATACGACATGGATGCTAACGAGTCTCCAGCATCATTCAATGAGAAACTGGTGCTCAGCAATGGGCTTAGTATTAGTCCCCTCAAGCAGGCCCCCGAGACACGGAGTTTACGAGAGAGTGTCCTAGCCATTGATAATGACAAGGATCTAAACGACTATCTGAGCGGCCAACATCCGAGGCTGCCACCAAGAACAGGGCTGCCCAAATACGAACGCAACCATGTACGTGTTTCTGTTTACGAGGTTAATTGGCTAAACTGACCCCTCCAGCTCCTCGAGACATCGAATCGGCCGCCGACCAACACTGGCCCGCCTCCCACGCAGAACACCCCGCAACAACCACCCCCGACTTCCGTGCAACCGCCACCGGCCGGGATCTTCCAGGGTTCCCGGTCAAGCACTTTCTCCGACGCACCTACCGGCCCGCCAAATCAGGGACCTACGGGGCACAGTTATAACCAGAGTATGGGCTCTCTCCCGATGCTCGGCGGGCCCCCGCCCCCATCCCAACCGCAGCACGAGAGGAGCTTTAGCCACGGGAGCACCATGAACCAAGGCAGCAGCCCCGCAGGCCAACAGTATAGAAACGCCGGCGCTCCGCAACACCAAGCCCAGTCATCTGTTTCAAGGTTTGACGGCTCGTTCAGTTCTGCCACTTCGCAGGGGCCACCCCAACTCGGCGCGTTGTCGTTCCAGAGCCCCCAACCCCAGCAATCCCAGCAACCACCTTATGCGCAGCTACCGTCCCAGAAAGGGAACCCTCCCCCGAACGCGTTTCCTCAGCCTTCCGCCATGGCACCTCCCCAGGCGCACAGGCAATCGCCTCCAGCCGCCTCACAAATGGCCCCGCCGCGCCCTGTGTTTGGAGTCACCCTGTCCAAGCTTTATGAGAGAGACGGGCTGGCAGTTCCTATGGTGGTCTATCAGTGCATTCAGGCTGTGGACCTGTTCGGTCTGAACGTCGAGGGCATTTACCGACTATCTGGTTCCGTGCCTCACGTTAATAAGCTCAAGAATCAGTTTGATACAGGTTCGTGTTATGCCTGCACCCCTGGCCTCCCTACTTCAGACTAACCCTCCCAAGACTCTGCATCCGGTAACCTCGATTTTCGCAACCCTGAAAACTTCTTCCATGATGTCAACAGTGTTGCTGGTTTGCTCAAGCAGTTCTTCCGGGACCTGCCCGACCCGTTGTTGACTAGAGAGCACTACGTGGCGTTTATTGAAGCAGCCAGTACGTATTCCCCTTCTTCCAGCCCTCGCTTGATATCACCTCGCTAATTCACGGATGTAGAAAACGAAGACGACATTGTCCGCCGGTGACACCCTCCAGGCCATCATCAACAACCTGCCCGATCCCAACTACGCCACCTTGCGCGCTCTGACGCTGCACCTGCACCGGGTCATGGACAACTGGTCAGCGAACCGGATGAGCTCGCAGAACTTGACCATCGTGTTGAGTCCCACGCTCATGAGTACCGCGCCCGGATCCAACATCTCAGATGCCGGATGGCAGGTCAGAGTCATGGATACCATCTTGCAGAATACATATCAAATCTTTGACGACGACGATTGAGGGGATCACTGCCAATCTAGGTGAAGAGAAGAAGTTTGCCGCGGGCGTTGGAGAGAGGGCGGTTTGTAATATAGCTATGAAGTACGGAATTCCCCGGCATGTGGGTAATTGGGGGATGAGCATGGCGGTTTTTGCTGAAGGAAAGATGTTGATTGCCATCTCACGTCTTGCATTCAACCACCGAAGCTGGAGCTTGTTCCCTTGGGCTTAGAATCGCCTGCAAGGGGTTGGGGGTGTGGGGGTCTTTTGCGGTGGTTTGGAATGGATCACATTTGCTGGACGAGCATGCTTAACAGTGATTCAATGGTCAAGGAAAGGGCGACAACCGTTCGTCTGCAATTACAAATAGGACGATTTTGTTATGGTCGACAACAATCTAGGCTACGTTATTTATGTCAACATCCGTAGCGAGTCGATCAAGTCGCATGTGCGATACAAAATAACCACTGTGCCAGTTAGTTGTATCCATTCCTTTAAAAGGTGCTTGCTACCTTTGAGAAAAAGAAAATATTGACTCTGAATAAAACTGTCGATGTCGCACAGCGAAAAACAAAAGTAAAGTGTCATGGTGATTTAGCTCCTCCGGGAAGGCTCGAACTTCCAACCTCCTGATTAACAGTCAGACGCGCTAGCCAATTGCGCCACAGAGGATGCTAGCCAATTGCTTGTGGTTGTGTGGGTCAAACCCTGAGCTTTTATAGCTTGGCGGTTGGCGATGAGGATGGCGTTTAGCTTCATCCTCCTCGAACCTTGCTGTAAAATGTTGGTTTGGATAAATGGTTTAAGCTGGAGTAGGGCGGTTCATGAGGAGACTGCAGGTCGCGTGGCAAATCATCAAGATGTGGCCCTCTGGCAAACTGGAAATAGGAACAAGCAGCTGGAAATAGGAACAAGCAGCTAGTTGACTCCAATACCTCGTCAAGATCAGGCAAGACATTAATAAACTCTGTTTTCCTCATGTACCTCTATGCATCCGTACAAACACCGTCTATCATAACTTACATCCATCTACATCGGCGCCTGCCACCTCAAATTAATCTGTTTCCTCCTCACCTGCAAGAGTATTAGCAACGTCAACCAAACCATCACGGACAGAAATGTACTCACCACCGGAGCAAGCATAAGCACACCCGCCAAAAGCGCCAGCACCGTCCCCACCAAAGCCACCTTGTTGAAGCCCTTGCCGAGGATATCGAACAAGAAGCTGGGCGCGACCCTCGTGCCAAACACATCAATACCATACGCAAACACCAGACTTGTGCTCTCCACAATAGCCGGCGCGGTGATGATCTTCTCGACGCCCAACACATCGCGCTCGTGAGTGATGACGCTCTTGGGATCGACCTCGATGGCGGGGTGGTACTTGAACAGGCCCTCCTCGGCCTCGGCGGGGGTGGGGTCGCGGCCGACGGGGCGGCGGGGCTCGATGATGGCGCGGGGGATGCCGACGATGCCGTGGGACTCCGGGAGGTAGGCCAGCACGTGCCGCGAGGTGATGCCCTGCCGGGTTTGGGTGACCTGCAGAGCCGAAATGGGCGCGCTGAGGACGTAGGACTGGGCCACGACCGAGGGGCGGGCGACGCCGCCTGTGGGGTCGTCGATGGGGTCGATCGACGAGAAGGTGTCGGCGTCGCCGAGCGGGCCGCGGTCGTTGGCCTCGTCGCTCTCGTACAGGTCGGCCACGAAAATCTGGTAGCCCTTGATGGTCTTGGCGGCGTTGTCGCGCAGGGCATACTGGCCGAAGTAGGTGCAGACGAACCAGTTCTCGGCCATGGCGCACTCGATAGGCTTGGTGAGGTCGACGCCGTCGTGCTTGGAGGAGGAGAGGATTTGGCCAGAGATGGTGTCGAGGAGGTAGATGGTGAGCGTCTCGGTGCTATCGTTGGCGGTAGCGACGACGAGGGTGTTGGGGTTGAGGTACTTGTACTTGACGGTGCGGTCGCCGAGGACACGGCCAATGGAGGCGACAACATCGTGGTCGGGGCGTGTTGCGATATCA
>NT_165978.1:2907470-2911787 GCF_000143365.1 Chaetomium globosum CBS 148.51
TCGCGTTTGTTAGGTGGGGGGTTGTTGTTGATGATGATGGTGAAGCTTGAGCTTGGGGAAGCTCAGCTGCGGTGACGCGATGGAGATGGAGCTTTTGGCGAGAGGTGGCGTTGAAACAAGGCTTGCCAGCGGCCTGGAACCCTGTCAATATGGCAGTTCTTGGCACGATGCCAAGTGCGAATGACGGCGACGACCAAACAAGTTCGGTGAAGGTTGCTGCAGTTGCGTGTGACAAATCAGGTCGACGTTGAAAGGCATTGTCGCTTGTAGAATTTGACAAAATACAGCAAATTACCTAGGTACACAAAACTTGAACGCTTTCAAGCTGTTTGACCCCAAATCCCAACCGTCCCCTTTTGGGAATAACGCCATCATTCAAATCCCCTCCCATTGCTGTCCTGAAAGGCCACCGCTTGAATCTGCCTGCCAGAGATTGGCCCCTTTTGAGCGCCCTTATGAACATGTCAAGCCATGGAAACTATATAATCCCCAGAGACCACTACAATTCCGCATCAACCTCCTTCTCCAGCTTGGCTGGTATACACGACCATGAGCAGCCCACCATCAGAAACGGCACGGAGAGCTCCTCACCAGCGCCGCCCAGCTCGCTGAAATTCTCCACCTCCTCCCCATCCTCACCCACCGTGACCGTTGTACGCCCAATGCGTCGAGAATTCGATCCACTGGGCCATGGGGATCAAAGTGTCTCGGCCACAAACAGCACACCTTACACCACCGTCGCGATGGATCTTGACGGCCTGCTCCACGGCAAAAGAAAAATGCGGCGGGGCTTCGTCGGCGTAAAGAGCCCAGGACCGGACCTCCTCGACTTGTGACGACTTGATACCAGCTCGCAGAGCGAGCTCAAACAACGACCGGGCGCCCTTGGGGTTGTAGACCTTGCTGGTGGAAAGGGCTAGCTTGCGCTGCTCGGTGGTGAACTCCTTCGGGGTGGCGAGGGATGTCAACGGCTCCAGCTCGATGAGAGCCCCCCGCGCACCGGGGAGGTCCGGGAGGGAAAAGCGGGAGAGGGTTTGGCCTGTGCCAGTCATAAACTGGACAGGGCTCCGCGAGTGGAGCTTGGTAGTCACGCCTGACCAGGAGGACTCGACCTTGGTAGTGGAGCGCTTGGGGTAGGTCAGGTTGTCGTATTCGTCGCTACGTGTTGTGGTGGTGGAAATGGCGGCAGCAGTGGCGTTGGCCGTATCGGGCTGCCAGAACCGGTTGGGCTGGAAACTCAAGCTGCGTAGTTTGCTGCCGGGGCGGAGAAGATTCAGTAACTCGGCGGGGAAGACGCGGATGAAGTTCTGGCCGAGGTTGAGGGCCTCGAGTTTTGTCAACCTCCCGACTGCCGGCGGGATCTCGTCGAGATTGTTCGCCCTCAAGCTGAGCAAGGCCAAGTGTTCGATGGTAAGAATCCCGGAGGGGAAGCTCCGAAGGCGGTTCATAGATAGGAACAGCTGGATCTCAGGATCCCTCTGCTCAAAGGCAACGTCCCTGGAAACATTGGGAATGGGAGAGATGTCGGAGATGAGCTTCACTACCTCTGGCGAAATGAAATCTAGGTTTAACGAACTAAGTAAAATGTTAGTCTTCAGAGGCAAACGACTCTGGTGGCGCCCTGCCGCTGCTGCTGCTCTCCGCCCAAAGCTATGATGTCGGTCTAACCATCATGCAGACGGCTGAGACACGGTTATACAGCGACGCGGCTACCAGGCAGAGAGACAACCAGCGACCCAAGACTCGGGGCAGAATGGACACTCACCTTAGATCAACTTGCTCGGTACCACCTTCGACACAGCCGCTGACAACCCATTGGGCTTCCAGCTCCTCTCTCGAGACGGTCGACGGGGCAGACATTGAACCTCTCGCTCGCGGCGACGCAACAGGGAATTTGGGTGCAGCGGGCTCTATCTCGAAGCTGTCGTCCGTATCGGTGATGGAATCCTCAGCTCCCATCCAGACACCGCTGTCGAGTTGTCGTCGGAATTCTCGCTTTTGGGGTTGTGGAGGCCCGTTGCGTCGAGGTGGAGGGTACCTTGGGAGGGGTTCTTCTCCCACTGCAGAATCTGACGAGGCCGGCTGCTGGTCAAACCAAGTGCCAACGTACCGCTTCTTGCGGCGTCCATTGTGGTTGTAATTGTCTAGCGCCGGATCGTCGTCACTGGAGAAGAAAGCCGGATCGCTCGAGGCGGAGGATTGCGTATGAGGAGAGTTTGTGATCCGCCTTCGTTTCCTTCTGGCGTCGACTGGAAGCGAAGGCGGGAGGGTGGGAAGTGCAGGTTCGTCTGCCATTGCTTCCCGCATTTTTCTTGATTTTTGCTAATGCGTTACAATATCCAGTGTCCTAGAGGCCAACGGAAGGCAAGGGGTATGAGGGGTGCGAGAGCTGCGAGAGCTGCGAGATTCAAGGTAGGTAGGAAGTTGTGTGTGAGAAGAGTGAGAGAGGATGTGAGATGCCTCACGGTCACACGCAAATAAATCCAGAACTACCACATGACCAGAGATTATGCGCACGGGCAAGGAAACCGGCCGCGAGATGACGAAGCAGATGCCAAAGTTAGGTGCCTTAGATAATGAAGCCGGGCAGATAAGGTTCTTTAGCGAGGCCGGGCAGATATTGAAGCAAGGAATGCCAGGCTGTAAGCATATGCACAATGAAACAATGGAAGCAGGGTTGACGCGGTCCAGGAAGAAAGGAGGGGGAAAAGTCAAAATGGTCTTCGCATCTGAGGGACACCAAAGTCGCGTCAGTCGCGTCTCCCACAACTGGGGGGTCAACATCGCGGCGAGGCCCCACCAAGTCGATCTTGGCTTCCCCGGAAGCACTCCGACCCCCCGGTTGGCTCAGGCGCACATGACAAGCCAGGGCTCAAAGTGAGATCAAGAAAAACAGGATAATCCGACCCCAAAATAAAATAGTATTGCTCAATAGAATAATTCAAAGCCCGCCCGGCCGTCCTGACGTTCAATTGGGTTTTCAAGCTGTTGCAGAGCAGTTCTGGATTTGTGGAAATCTCCAAACAGCTCTCCTCAATTGACGATTGCCAAGTGCCCCTCACGTGCTCCTGCCCGATGCATTTGCCCGGTTCACGAGCCCCAGCACACCCCGGAGACCCACCTGATGGGCCCACCAATATCTCGGCGCTTCGGAGCCCTGACGCCGACATCATTGCTTCCCATTGGTGCTTCCGTTTTGTCCCTCCCTCTCGACCACAGCATCGCACTTTGCATTTCGCCTCTCCTGACTTTCCGAAGGCAGAATTAGGTCTCTGCATTTACATGGATGTGATGGCTCTCAATCACCCAACCCATGATCGGGCTATTTTCAGTCACGCACAATGCCTCACAAGGCAACAACACCACAACACCTTTCGTGGGAACGGTAGGGCTGTTGTTCTCTTCTCAGGCCCGACGTCACCAAACTTGCATGCGGAACACTGAGTTTAACGGTTCAATGTTTGATCCCCTCTAACTATTTAAGACCAAGTTACCCAGTTGCTTCAGGATCAATTTGTGAACCATCTTGGGGACGCAGGCGAGAAAGAGGGCGGACTCGATGGCTGTAAAAAGCTAAAACCTGCGGCAGTGAAAACGAACCGAGTGAAATGAATTCATGATGGCCAGCAAAAGAAAAGACCAGTCCTTCGCTCCCTGTCCCCATGCGTCCCAAACACCAAAAACGCCCGTTTCCATAGTATGTCTATGTATGGATATGCCCTCCCGTGTATCCGTAGCTTCTGCAATGCTCGAAAATACCAAACGCCCCTCACTTGGCGGGCATGGGCGACGAAAACTTGTCAGCCAGTTCCATAAGCACCAACTCCTCCTCGCGGTTCAGTCCGTCGTCGTTGGCTTCATTGGCGGCCTCCTCGGCGAGCCGGACCAGGTCCATCTCATCGTCAAAACCAAACTCGTCGAACTTGGTGATCTTGGCCGGCTTGGGGGGGTTGCTAAAACTGGCGGGCTTGCTGCGTTTGATGGGCTGGGGGGTTTCGTCGTCGTCGTCCAGGATGAAGATAGGGGCATAGGCACCCACCGCACTACCACCGGGCGGGCCGCGGGGCATGCTGGTGAACTCGCCGTCGTCGGTCAGATCGACAACAATCTTCTTCTTGGGCTTGGCGTTGGGAACAACCATGACGGCGGCGGCGTACGGGTTGGCCATGGCCCTGGCTCGTTCTTTGGCCGCCCACTCGTCCATCTCTTTCCTCTCGCGCGCGATCTCCCGAGCCGACTTCTTCTTTAACTTCCTGATCTCCTCTCTGGCCTTGGCAACCGCGGAGAGTAATAGCACCAGTACCACCACGGCGGGTC
>NT_165978.1:2911928-2928916 GCF_000143365.1 Chaetomium globosum CBS 148.51
TTATCCTTGCGGCGCTTGGGTCAGGCGGCCGACCATGCACTGCGGGCAGTCCCAGGTTCTGCGCCGTCTGAGTTCCTGTCCCGGACCACAGCCGTAGCAACGGCGGTGCGGCGGCCCAAGAGCCCCCGGACGGGGGAGGACGACGAGCGCTCTGGCCGATGATCTCAAAGTCGAACCCCATCCTCGAGCTCCTCCTCAAACTCCTCCTCAAACTCCTCCTCATCACCAAGCCTCCCCAACACCGTGCCCCGCCCCATCCTCCCCCCACCCATCCCCAAACTCACACCACCACCAGCAGCAGCACTACCCTTCCCCGAAAATAAATCCGGACACAACGCCGGGTCATCGTCCAGCGTCTCGGGATAGTCGCACCCCAGATCCGCGCGGGTGGAGCACACGAAGCGGAACTTGCCGCGGTGCACCGAGTGGCCATGCGGTGTTGTAGCGGCTGCGGATGCGCCGGCCCGTCGCGCACCGCGGGCACCGCCCGTACTTGCCGCCGTCGAGGCTGCTGCTGCCGCGCGGGCGGCCCAGGGCAGGGGTCGTGATGGTGGGGGTGGGGGTGTGCATCATGGGGGCTGTGGGGTTTAGGTTGGGGGGGGAACGGGTGGCTCGGCTTGGGGTTCTGGTTCCGGTGTGAGGGGGGTGCGGGTGGGAGGGGTCGGTGGTGAGGTTGAGGTTGTTGTTGTTGTTGTTGCCTGTGGGCATGGTCGCGATGAATTTGGGGTATTTCTTGCCTGCCTTGTCGGCGTTGCTGCCGTGGTTTTTGCCGATGCGGCCCGTCAGGACTGCGTGGCGGTTGGCGCTCGGAGTGGGCGGTTGGTGTGCTGGGGTTAAAGCTGTGAGGAGGTGGTTAGCTGGGTCGCTCGACCTCGACTGACCAAAGTAATGGGTTTGTAGTCGAAAATGATTCAGCGAAAAGGAAAGAGGAGGTAGAAGGTGAAGTAGAAAAAAGAAATAGCTTCTGGTTTTTACTTACGCTTGCGAGAAGGCATTTTGTGCCTTGGAGTTTGTTTGGTGCTCGCTTTGGAGCTCGCATGTGAGATAAGCAAGCGAAGAAACTCCGAGGTTGGCAGAGAGAAGTTGGCCGCCACTTTGTGAATCAAGTTGGGATTTTGAGTTTTGAGGGTGCATGTGTTAGAAACACACTGGAGGTCAGTTAATCACTGTGTGATTCTTGTGGAACACTTCCCTACTGGAATCTCAGGCCACAAGGTTGTTCGCAGTGAGAAAAGGGTAAACAGCCTCCACGTAATGCTTGCGGTGCCAGTAGGTGTAACTCTTAGGCCGCAAGGTAAGTTGCGAGGCCGTGGTTGTTCTCAACAGTGCAATAAAATGGTGGCAGAGATACTTTAAGCCACAGACATTAGAAACCGAATGAAAATAGCAACAGGCCCATCCGACAACAAGGCTATGAACACAATAGCAGAAGCGTCTTGAACTCTTGTCTCAACAGTTGCGTGAATGGAAGCCACATCCATGACTGTTGTTCATTGACAGTGCAGATTGACATCCAATATTCCACTTCTCGCCAATGTCATTGAGTCATCGACCCTCTTTCATATTGGTAGGAGAAAGATGATGCAGTGAGTGCCTAAAGTTCAAGTTCTTTCTCGACCCGTCACTTTACTGGCATATCCAGATGCCCTTACATCACTGCATTGGCTGCCTTCTATACAATGTGGAATGACTACGACATAGAAATATGGTTCCACCCCCGTACTCAGCCTTGAAGTCTTCTATAAAATGGCAATGATGCGGCTGTAGAGCCTCTTGCATGCTTGTGCGTGAGTGGCTGCCTTGCTGTGCAAGTTGTGGGACAAAGTGGGATGGAGAGTAATGTGATGGCATCTGAAGTTTGTTGCTATTTCAAAGCTTCCTGCTTCATGTTTACTACTTGCCCCTGACTAAGTAGGTAGGTAGTATGAGATAGAGACGATACAGTAGCGGGACCTTTCCGCACCTCTTGTGTAACTATCGTTTGTGCCAGTCATAAAATGACGAGGTACGTACATACAGGTAACTGTTCAATTGATTGTCCTCGGCTTTACCATCATGCATATTCGGCTTCACAGCCAGTTTGGGCACCTTGGGGTTTAAAGGATGGCATAAGAGGCCTTTCACTAAAAAGAACCGTCAACGAACGACTTTCCTCAACAAACTAGCTACACATACTACGGTACTTGGTAGGCAGCCGCTTATTCCCCGTTCCGAGCAGTTGATTTGTTTCAAATAGAGAAACGTAAGGTACCTGACCAACCGCTTGCATCATGGACATCTCTAACATCCCCTGCTTTCGTCTACATTCCCAGTTGTACCCTTTATCGTCAGCTCAAGCAATATCCCACCCAAAGCGTCGTGTGTCCCTTTTGAAATTTTTATAGTCCCAAAACGAGTTCGTACATGTTGGGGTGGAAAGGATTGAGCAAGCGACTGTTCCAGTCCAAGAGGTGGACGGCGTTGAGATGCCGAGGCTTTATGGGTATGCTTGCCCATTCGATGGTGATAGTAGTGTTAAAAATTGCGCACCATTTATTGCAGGATGGTTTCCAGTTTATCAACCTTATTCCGTTCGTTTCCACAGAGGAGCTTCGAAAAGCAACATCGAGAACCCCGGTCTCCCAGCAGCCCTGGAGGATAGAACCAATCCGGATTGCTAGGATACTTAGACACCTAGCTTCGTAACAAAAGCGGTCGTCGTGGTCGTGGTCGCACTCGCGGGTGGGCAACTGATGCATGGAGAAAGGGCGGATTCGGATATCAAGCTTGCTAACCCTTCTGACGAGGCATGGGCGGGACACCCAGGTTGGCATTAGGCCAGACTGGCCCAGTAACATGATGTCAAGCCTGTACGGGTCGCCAGAAACCCGCCCGACGATATATTGCGTCTCCTCGCGTATCTGCCGGTTTGTCGCAAGAAGGGAAGGTTGGGCGCTCTTGGCGTCATTGGTTTCCTTGACGTACACGTTAATGTTGCCGCGGGCTGGCAAGAAAGAGCCGTGCGGATAGTGACGTGTGCGCCTGTTTCGGATGTCCGAGGGCGACTTCGGGGCCGCATGGCGGACGGCGATGGCCTCTTCGAGGATTTGAAGCCGGAGCTCTGTGGGTAATCCAAGCAAGGTGGCTTTGTGGTACGTCGGTTCTGCCATCGTGGGCGGTGCCATGAAAATGCGAGATACCAGTAAATAGGTAGGTAGTTAGTAGTTTAGAAAGTTTGCATTTCAGTTTGCGGTTTTGAAATCCCAAAGCCGTCATTTATTGGTAACCATTTATGTAGAGAGTTACCCTAGATACCCAGTCTGCAGAGTGACAAATGGAACACACTGGTCTACCTTATGCCCCGTGGGTTATATTCGAAGGATAAAACTTGAGCAACCTTGAGAACATGCCAAGTGGTTTCGTCATGATGATGGGATTGATTGAGACTGTGAGGTCCACGCCCTTGAGCGGGGTAATGGGGCGAAAGAGAAGGTCATTGTGAGAAAAGGGAAAAAAGGAGATAGGAAAAGAAAGGAGTGATTAGGTGCGTTTTAATTTTGAAACCCGAAGCTCAAGTCCTACGAGCCCAAGAGCCACAAGACTCTAGGGTCAGCAGTTTACAATACATCAACTTTACGGGCTAGCATTCTGCCGAGGGGACGAGGCTTGTCGATGTTGTCATAGATTTTCCATTTGCTGTTTCTTCAGTGACACGTCCGGGCTGTTCGTTTTCACGGCTGCTGTGACGAACCTACTTCAGGACCCTGTCCTGTTAGGGTTCAGCTTCGGTTGAAGGTAATCTCTCAAGGGTGCTTAGGTTCGGTGCAGCCAAAAGGTGCACAACAAAGGCTTGTCTCAACAGTAGGCTTCCGAGCTTGTAGCGAACTGTAGTTGTGATTGCTAACTGGAGAACTCCCAGAGCTCTCCAGAACGAGTGACCATATACTTCCTAATTTCTGGGTGCTCAGTCTGCTCAGTCACTGAGCACACTGAGCACATTGCTCTCCTTGCTCAGTCGCTGAGCATACTGAGCACTCTGCTCACCTTGCTCAGTCGCCGAGCATACTGAGCAGCCACTGATTGGCTGTACTAACGATTGGTCTGGGGCGTCCTATGCCCCACTCTTGTGCATTCAGCATGGTGGTTTGTGACAGCTGCGGTTTGGCGGGTTTGCTCTTTGCAGCAGCCCAGTCATTCTCAGTTTGCGTAACTAATGTTAACATTCCTTGAAAAAGTCGAAGCAAATAAGATAGAACACAGTTGGGAAAAACCAGGAATGTAAACCAGGAAAATAAAAATAGGGAAGGGCTCCCAAGCACCCATGAAATACTATCAAGCACCCAGCTAACTATACCTAATCGGGATAATCGTTTTTTCCATACGTCCGAGTGAATCACCAATACCAAAATTTCGGGCTGCTGTCACCTGGCCAGCTTACCATACCGTTGCGTGACTTCCGCAAAGTCGCTTCGAGATCAACAGCGCCGAAGCAGCAGCAAAATTTCCGACGACCCAGTCACATCGACGACCCGATCTCTTCATGTAATGCCCTCACGCCGGTACGCTGCCATTTCTTTTATGCTTAGGGGCTCAAACTGACCCTCTCGATGCACTTCTAGAATAGGTACCTTTGCCATGACAGAGCATTCCACGGAACCGATCCCTCGACCGTGCGGCCCGCCGCCACCCGTCAAGGTCTACGAGAGCCTAGACGACCTGTTTTAAGATATCTGCACTCACGGACAGGCACACGGCTATAGCATCGTCAAGAATGGGAAAAACGGACTCAAATACAAGTTCAGATGTGCCAAGGCTCGCAAGTACAAGGATCAACGCTCCTCCGAAATTCACGAGAGCAAGCGGAGGAAGTCCAGCACCCAGATGACCGGCTGCAAGTTCCGACTGACAGCCAAGCCGCTACCTGACGGCAAGTGGCTGTTAGAGGTGCCTGAAGGGGAGTTCTCAGGTCACAACAACGTCAATTGACATGATGATTTTGCTGTGCCATTGAGGGAATCTCGGAACTTTTGGCGCTGTTAGCCCTGTTTTACGTGAATTACATATGTTACGCGAGCTGACGGTCCGTCACTGGTAAAAGAAAGAGAGGGGCATTCCGGACCGTAGGGTTTGGCATCACCAAACCGTATCATGTGACATCCCCCATACATAACCCTAACCCCCATCCTCCTTCAGCTTTTTCTCGCCCAGGGCCATCAATTTCTCAAGCCGTCGTATCTCTCAATTTCTTCAAAAACGCAATAAAATCGTCAATCTATTTGCATCGCTCAATTTTTTCAAAAACGCAATAAAATCACCAAATCTATCCGCATCGCTCAATTTCTTCAAAAACGTGGTCGTTTCGCGACCGCATTGTAAGTCGGTTTATACCCACACATTGACCCCTGACTTACACCCGCATTTACAGTTCTACCGCCATGGCTACCCTGCAGGTGCCCGGTTACGACGATTACGACGACGATAACGGCGATCAACAAGTCCTACCGCTTTCTTCTCCGCCGCCCGGCCATAAGCTTCTTACCCACCATTACGACTCTCTTGCTGAGCTTACCGGCGACCTGCATAACTGGGGGGCAGGGGGGCACGCGCCGGGGGGGCACAGGGAAGGGCGCGCAGGAGGGCACAGGGGAGGGCGCATAGGAGGGAGAGTCAAGTCACATGACTGAAAAAAAAAAAACATGATTCTATAGATTTCGATTTTATTGCGTTTTTGAGCGATTCAGCCGCTGGAAATTCAATTGACAACAACTGCGTTCAAGATTGTTGAAAAGATTGTTGAATTGTTGGAAAGGGGGCGCCATTTTTGGGGGCTGTTTGGAAGGGGTTAGGGTTATGTATGGGGGAAGTCACATGATACGGTTTGGTGATGCCCAAACCCGTACGGTCCGGAATGCCCCTCTCAAAAAAGAAAAACGATTATCCCGATTAGGTATAGCTGGGTGCTTGATAGTATTTCCTGGGTGCTTGGGAGCCCTTCCCTAAAAATAGGAGTGGTTCTGACGTACTCGATGACCAGCCGAGTAAAAAGGAGGCGTGCACACCAGGGTCGGGGTTGTAATATATGGAGGAAATCAATAGGGTTGGGGTTATGTATGTGTCAAATCACTAGGGAGGTTGTCAGAGTTCCGCACGACAGTAACACAGTCGAGACAGTCTCCCAAACGTCCCTACCAGGTAGTCAACTCGAAAAACATAACGTAGAAGACAACCAACCAGACTTTATTCCCAGCATTTTTTGAGAATGGAAGGGAGGATGGAGTTACCATGAGCACCCGCCTGGCCTACCTACATGCAGGTACCTGGTAGGTTATTAGTAGCCAAACGGCGGGCACCGGCCATCTCCTTCAGGCGGCGTAGTTGTTCGGTGCTGAGTAAGGCCCTGGCGCGCTGCCGACGTTCTTCTTCCTTTTCCCGACGGTTGCCCTCCACCGCGTCTTTCCAGTAGCGGTATAATCTGTCGGCAGGGTAGATCATAGCGCGCTCGGGTGCCCGGCTAGAGCCAATCTCGGTGGCGGACTCGTCAACTATCATGATTTTCTCGCCACCACGTGTGGTAACAAGGTAGAAATTATCGAGTTTGATATCGCCATACTCAACACCGAACTTCGTGATTGCCCGAAATGCGTTGTCAATCATATTTCTCATCTCGGTCCCATCTCGCTCATAGGAGGGGGTGTCGCATAATTAGAGTGATACGACCAACACGGCCTTCGACAGATGCTTCGCCGAAGCAGACGGGAATTATGGAGCCTTGCAGTGTACGCAATCTGGCATACATGCGCTTTTCATTTTCAAATTCTTCGTCCCAACCGGGCTTCTGTTCCTTGAGGATGAAGGTGCGAGGGAGGGTCCATTGCGGGAACACAGGAGCAAGGAGTCTCAGTACCGCTAGCCTCTAGGGGAAAGTGGGAGAAGATACTGTGTAGGAAATCGTCCAATAGTGTTCGGCGGATGTGGAGTCGCAGTGTCGTGAAGCCTGTGGGGGAACTCGCCGGATGCGACAATCGTGGTTCGCCCGATGGTAAACTGCAAAAGCCAGTCAAAAATTCTGAAGCAATATGTGTAGATTGATATCGCCCGGCCGGGAAGCGTACCTTGCAGGAGACAGATTGATGGCCGTCTGGGCCCATCTTTACCGTTTGGCTAGGTAGGTAGGTACGTCGCGTGAGGTTGCGCGAGCGCTGATCAGCCCAAGCAGCATGCCTGTTGCCTCGAAGGTGGAACTCGACTGGCCCTTCGTCCAAGCGGCGACTAGTGCGTAAGCCTTTCACTGCTTGGTACCCAGCAGGCTGCAGCAGACCCACCACAACAACTGATAAATACGTACGTATCCCGAGAGTTATTCGCCAGCACTGCACACACGCGCACGCATATAGGGATATACCATCGACACTCGCATCATGATGCCTCGATTTTAATCCTCTACCCCTGGTAGCAATCCAGGATCGCAACCACCCGCAACCAACCCTAACCTCTTAACCCTCCAGTCAACCTCATCCTCGTCCGCGAGATCAAGATCCGCCTTCGAGATCGTCTAGGATAACCTCCTTAGCACTCCCTTCATTGTCCGGATTATCGATTAGTTCCAGCCCATCCGCGTCACCTTCGTAGTCCAGCACCTGCATGCCCTGGTATTCAGTTTCGCCCTTGTTCTCGAACGCATGCGGCAGACCGTCTTCGCACACCTCGCCGTTGTGGTACTTGCTGATGGTAGGGAGGCAGGTGGTGCAGACGACGTAGCCGGGGCATGAAGTGCAAAGGTAGTGGTAGCCGAGGATGCTCTGGATAGAATGCGGTGAGTGTGCTGAGATCAAAACAACAGGAAAGAGCGGGGTAGGGTTGTGGAGGGAAGGGAGAGAGGGGAATGGGGCTTACGGAGAAACACATGTCACAACCGGCGGAGGCGAAGTTGTATCGGCAGACAGGGCCATAACTAGTGCCAACATCCACGGGGCCGCGCTGCTCCAGGTGTTTGGTGAGCGTGTCGATGACCTCGTCGCCGGCGCTTCCGCCGCCGCCAGTTCCAGCACCGTGAGGGTCTTCGGTGGTCACCCTCGTTACCGAGCCGGCAGTCGACCCCGGCATCAGCGCCATTTTCGAGCAGCACGCGGACGACGGCGGCGTGGTCGGCCGTCTCGGACTGCATGCCCTCGACCCAGCCAAGTCCGAGCTGCCGCACCGCCCAGCACAGTGGCGTCCAGCGTGTTCGTCGCGCTGGTCCACGTACGGGCGCTTCGCGCGGGGCCTCCCCCATCGCGCGGGGGAGGCCAGGATGAAGCGCACGGCGTCGGCGTTGCCGAACTGCGCCGCCCTGTGCATCGACGTCTTACCGGTAGCCTCCTGGTGCAGCAGGCTGCCTCGGAAGGCGAGTAGTATGGTGCGGAAGTTTTCGAGCCCGTTTGCTGCCTCGAAGTGCAGCGGCAGCCGCTCGAACACGGGGTCCTCCACGTCGGCCGCGGCGCCTTCGTCCAGCAAGAAGTTGATTGTGTTTGCACCTCTCCCAGGCATGCCGCGACAGCGCCGTATAGTATAGGCTACCCCGGACCGCTGCTTGACATCCGCCCCGCGTTCCACGAGCTCCCGTACCAGCCGGTCGATATCCTCGCTGTCCTGGTCCCGATTTGCTTCGATAGGGTACAGCGCCGCCATCAGCGACGTGCTGTTGATGCATTTGGGCGTGACCTGGTTGATGAGCGCCCCCTTGTCCAGAAGGGTGCGGACGGTGGTAATCTCGCGCCGCCGACACGCCTGCTGGAGTGGCGTGCCATATCACCCCACGCAGTTGATGTCCGTCTCCGGCTGTGCCAGGAGGAGAGATAACAGTTCGTCGTTGCGGTTGCGGACGGCGTTGTGCACCACAGTCTCGTTGTCTTTGTCTTTGGCGTTGACGTCGGCGCCTGCCAGTACGAGCCGCTTCAGGCACTCGAAATTGCCCGAGTTGGTGAGGCTGCCTCTAAGCAGCGCGGTGTTGCCATCGCTATCAACCGTATCGAGCTTGAGATACCGCCTGAACTCGAGGAGAACCCCCATGATCTCTGAATCCACCGAGGTCGCATGGTGTATTAGGTCCATGCCGTTGACCATCCCTGTAAGGTCGGCGCCGTTTTCGGCCAGGAGGCGGGTCAAGGATGCATCAGCTACGTAGATAGCGGCGTCAAATATGGGTGGCCAGCCAACATGATCTGGGTGGTTGATGTTGGCCTTCTTCTCGATGAGCATTTTGACCACGGCCTCATTTCGACTAGCAACCGCCATGTTGATGGGACTACTCCCTGAGGAGTTCTCGGCATCCGGGTCGGCACCCGCATCGAGAAGAAGTTTAAATACCTCAGGGTAGTCTATCGCGGACACAAGAACCGGGGGACCGCCTGTGTTGACTCTGGCGCCTCGCTGGAGGAGCTCTCTCGTCGCTTCGACCTGCCCCGCCCTGGCGGCATAATGCAAAGCGCTTTCTTTGTAAGTGTCCTGCGCGTTGATATCGGCGCCGTTATCCAACAGCCACCGAAGCAAAGTCACCCGGCCGCTGTTTGCAGACCTCATGAGCACCGTACTGCCTTGTAAGTCCGCGGCTTGGACGTCCATCGGTTGCTCACCGACCGTCCGGAGAAGCTCGCAGATCTCCACAATGACACGCTCGTCATTGAGGGAACTGTCAATCTCCAGTATCAGCGGCGGCGATAGCAGCTCGTGATTGGGATCCGCACCATGTTCTAGGAGTAGACGGATACAATCAAGGTCTGGGTCATTGGTAGTGGCGAACAAGAGGGGTGTCGAGGCGCCGTTCGCGCCGATGCAGTTGGGGTTGGCGTTGTGCCTCAGCAGGACCTCCACGACTTTCGGGTACGAGCTGAAGCAGGCTACGGTGAGAGGATTCCACCCAGAGTCCGCGTCCTCCGGCCCTCCGTTGCCACTCTGCCCAGGCTCTGGGTCCGCTCCGAGTTCCAACAGGGCTTCGACGACCTTGTGGCTGCCGAAATCTGCCGCGTCGTACAGGCTGCTGCACGGTAGCCTTGATTCAAGCAAGGAGTGGTCCCTCGTGACGAGTAGCTTGGCCACACCGGCGAAGCCGCGGTCGGCGGCTGACTGGAGGCAGCCGATGCGGTTGTCTCGGAGCTGGTGGAGGTCTGCACCATGGTCGGCGAGGGCTTTCACCATGGCCTCATGACCAAGGCAGCACGACAAATGCAGGGGACCGGGATAATACGCCGTGGTTATTTCGGGGGGCGTTGGCGAGTTGCCCAGCGGGTTGGGGTTGGCGCCACGGCTCAGGATGGCGGTGGCGAACCGGTCCATGTTGAGCCATGAAGCTGCCCATATGGCGGATTCTGGCCACTTTATTGCTGTCCCATCACCCTCCGACAGTGACGATATTCTGGTGACCACCTCGAGAGCAACTTGCTCGTTGTATCCTCGAACCCCCGCCAGGAGAACATTCATAAGGAACGGTATTTCCGCGGACGAAGAGGCATCTCGCAGATACTCGGTAACCATACTTGTGTTGTTGCGGCTGCCCGCAGCTGCCACAATGCATTGTTGTCGTACATCCAGCGGGGTCTCGTTCACGTCCTCGTATGACAATATGTCCAGGCCCACAAGAATCGGAAGAGGAGACTCGGGTGGGTTAGATGTCCGTGAGAAGGGATTGCTCATCGCCCAGTAGACTCGAGCCCAGGGCGTGTACGGGTTGTTCTCTGGAGTTGCAAGAAGACGCTCTAGGGCGCCGGCACGTTCGGCTGGGGAGCACTTAGAAAGATGGAAGGGGAAGGCCTGGACGATATAAAACAGGATTCCCTCCCCGTCTGCGGCGATAGAAACGGTCGATGGCTGGCACCCTTCCTCTGCTCCATCTCCAATGCGCGTTCCAAACGCCGAGAACAGATCTTCCAGCTGGCTCCGGGCCTCGGCAGAGACGAGGTAGGCAAGGCAAAACTCCACGATGGCCTGGTGAGCCGTCCGCGCCACCTCGGTCCAAGTGAACCTCTCCCTTTCCAAATTGCGGCCAACAATATCTCGGATTTCGTCCCGGAGCCTGACTCTGTTATCTTCGAACGTGGCAAGCACTCTCAGCCACGACTTTAGTTGTTGCGAATAGCCCGTCGTCAAGGACCGCCTGGAAGAGGTGGACGCTGGCCAGTTCCCCTCGGCGCGATGGCAGCGTAGAAGATCGGAGAGCTCGTCCAAGCTCAAAGGGCGGTAACCGGAAATGACCCAGCCTAGCACCCAGCGGAACTCTTCATAATCGGGGACTGACCTCAACGTTTTATCGAGTGTTTCTTCTGGGGTCTCGTCTGGTTGCATCGACTCTACGAAAACGGTGAATCGGTCAAAGGATCCGAACGAGGAGTTGGCGGGCCATTCGCTGTAGTCCTCGGCTAGCCGGAGCTTCGTGGCAATTCCCTTATCCAAGGGGGTGAGTTTCTTGAACACCTCCTTAAGACGATTTTCATGTGTACTACTCCCACCAAGTCGGTCTAAGAGCTTAGCTTGGGTTTCCTCCAAAACGTTGTCACTGTCGAAGGTCAGGGCGTAGCTATCGGCGCTCAGATCTAGACAGTCGTGGATCTCCCCCTGGAGAGCTTGGGGGTTTTGCGTCGTGATGACAACTTTGAAGGTACGTCCACATCGATCCGAAAGGTCGCTGAGGTAGTCCAGAAATGCGACGCGGCTCTCCCGACTGCATTGGTCTAAGTCATTGAGCACAAAAAGTGCCTTGTCGTTGAAGCAAAATATCCTGAGTGCTTCAATTATGGCAATGCAGGACTCCTCGGACCATCCGGACTCTGCTTGGTAGTAGCCGCCGTTAGCGCGTGTATAAGGAGGAGCGGCTAGGAGTTTTAGAAGTTGGGTTCTGGGTACTAACGAGCACGATACCAGTCCTCAAGGATCAACCCAGAATTACGTCCGGTAAGACATTCCCCCGGGTACACGTTCGCTCCCTCGAGAATGAACGATGCTACCATATCCGCCAATGAATCCCGAAGGGGGTCAGCAGAATCGAACTTGAAGATGAGAGCCTTTGAGCTATCTTCGTTCTTCTCTGCCATTTCTTTCCGCCACACGAGTGAGATATAGTCTGAGACGTCATGGGTGGCGCGGCGAGATGATCCGTGGACGTATAGGGGCCGGGTCTCGTTGCGTTTCAACCACTGAGTATAGTTGCTGTTGAGCTTTAATCCTGACTCCAGCCATGGAATTCGCAGTGGATCAAACTGTGACTGGCGATGAGGTGCCGCGAGGGATACAAAAGCTGGCTCGAGGTCGCGGAACTCTGGCTGTTTAAGTAAATCTAGAAACCCGTCAGTCATGGCACATTGCTTTCGCAATCCCACACGTCCAAGACTCACTCTCGACCTTGTACGCTGTATAGTACGTGAGAAGCGGAAACCGCTTTTCCCCCTCGGTCTGTTCCTCGACCAGTCCTTCTGATGGCACACCGAGCGTTGCTGTGAACCTATCCCAGACCTGGGAGGGCGACACGCCTAGTCAGGCACCTGACGCGTGGCAATTCAAAATCGGGTCTTCACTTACAGCATGAATATCCCCCGGTGAACTTTTATCCGCGTAGATGCTGGCAATCCGGCTGCGGAGGGTCATTTTCGAGTCGATGAATCTCTCAGTCGACCGAAGAACGGAGCCGGCAAGGTGGTGGACGGATGACAACGTGACGAGGTGTGACCACTCCCTATCACTCTCGCCTTGGAGAAACTGCAATAACTTTAATTCCAGGGTTGAGCGGCTGATAGCGCGTTGTGGACAACCCGAGAATATCTTTGATTGAGATGATTAATACGCCTTCAACGTTCAAACAATACGGAACGGTGACTTTGAGAGTTCCATGCGATAACGGGTTCTAGCTTACAATTCGGGACGTGTTAGTTGCAATCCAAGGATACGTCTCGGGGAATCTGGCGGCAAGAGTTAAAGCCTAATGATAACATATGCTCGTTAGAATCAGGGGTACAGAGGGGCTTAAACATGAAGAAGACCAAGGGGTGGGTGATTACCAGTTTGAGCACTAAGGACCCAAAGTCGTAAGCAACAAATTGGATGATAGCACGCCTCTGGTTTGGATGTACTTTAATCAGCTTCAATAGCCACCATTCATGCATCGATTGGGATTATCTGAGCACTACTCACTTGCGGCGCCGACTGCCTCGAAGACAACCCCTCCAAGAGCTTTTTAGCTTGTTGCTCAGCCAGGTCCTCAGTTAAGTCTCCAGCCAACAGGCCGGCCATCTCAACTTGAAACACCAGCTCTGTAGTCAATGTTCTCTCAAGAGGGTCGCCTAAGAGCTGATCTAGAGTGCGCAGGTCGGTCTGAGGACAGATGGCTGTGACATGCACAATGCTTGTTTCGAAAACGATAGTTAGCCATATTCTTCTCCTGTGAGTAAATGAGATAAAACGCTCACTCGGTGATCGGG
Source organism: Chaetomium globosum CBS 148.51 (assembly GCF_000143365.1). Taxonomy (NCBI): domain Eukaryota; kingdom Fungi; phylum Ascomycota; class Sordariomycetes; order Sordariales; family Chaetomiaceae; genus Chaetomium; species Chaetomium globosum. Next base: position 2,925,350 of record NT_165978.1, read on the forward strand.
TATTCACAGTCATCGGAACCACCATAGGCCGTGTGCACCTCCTTTATCGTCATCCCTCCAGCAAGCTCCTCGTCGGGCGGCTGGTCGAGTACGGCAGGTTTTGGTGCGCCTGGGACATCTTTCTCCTCAGCCACCTCCTGAGGCCCTCCATCGCCGTTTGGATCATCATCATTATCCTCTAACGACAGGCCTTCCTCAAGCGGCACTTCGTCCGAAGTCTCGTCCTCATCTAGCGACAGGTAATTGCTGGCGTCCATCGTCCAGGTGTTGGGTTAAATCAAGCCTCGGGTAACTCGGCGTGATTTGGTTTACAATCAAACAAAGAATAGTCCAGAAGGACGTAGCGCCGCAAGCAGGTTGTCGGTTAATTGAGGGTGCGTGAACTCAGGGGCAAGGCAGGTCGGGATTTCAGTTTGCCATCTTTCGGGGCATGTGCTGATTGACTGCAGTTCTTGTCTCTGCAGAAGCCAAGATGGTTGCCTCAGCCTGTTTCTCTCGTGGAGCGCCCGGTCTTGATAGGTAAACCCCCTGGTAGCTTTTTCCGAGGATATTATCTGTTGGTTGCTGGCAACGCCAGGCCCCCAGTAGGCCACTCGGAGGGGCGCAAGTTATGCAATGCAGTATTATGGAGTTTTTTCAGTGCTTCGCCATCCTTAGCATGTTACGAATAGTGCAGTATCTCCGCTCTTGTCCGCTCTCTTGCATGAGACAGGGTCGTATCCGCCCAGCCGCCGTCGACTTGCGACCAACGAAATTGCAAACCCCTGTCTCTGAGAATGCGGCATTTGCCCAAAGCGCTTAAGCAACTCCATCAATTTGGGGGCCAACCTAAGCTTGGTTCGAGATTAGGGGCAAGGGCCGCAAGGCTCCGAGCAGTCCTCCTGCGTTGACAAGCAACCAGAACAGAGGGCAGGTTATACAAGTAACTTGTGGCTTCATTCCGAGGGAACTTGGGAAGTGGAACAATATTTTAGTTTCTGCATTGCCGACACACAACAAAATAACAAAGTTAAGTGCGCTAGCGTGACCTACGCCTCAAGCCCCCTTGATAGAAACACCCGTCCTCGAGTCCTTGACGGCATCTGCGAAAGAGTGATGGAAAGTACAATCCCAGAGCTCGTCTATGGGCGCGTCTCCCAGATTCCACTGGTCAATCTCGGTATCGAGCGCATTGAGCGGCTCGAACTGGGGGTCAAACAGAACCGGGTCGTCGGGGGTTCTTGAAGAGAAGAGGGTTCCCACCCAAGTTGTGAAGTTGGGCCGCGCCTCGATGGTCGGGATCATTTGAAATTCGTCGTCGGTCTCCCGTTCCAGGAGGATACAGGCGCGGAACTGCCTCATGATACCCTGTTGTTGCGCAGTGTTCTCCCTCATGGACCAGGACGCTTGGTACCGGTTTCCAAAATCATCGGCCGGCCGGTTGCCCGTCACCTCGACAGCATAAGACTCCTCCATCTCAACCGTCTTACTGAATTTGGCGCCTCCCTGAGCAGTGACGACAGCACCGCCGGACAGGCCTCCCGACAGCTCGCCGGTCCGCGTCACCGTGGAGTTGGTACGCATCATGGTATGAGTCGCCGAGGGCGCCATTTCGGCTACCAGAGGGCCAGCTCCAGCAATACCATCCTTGCTTCGGAACTCGAAGTGGATGTCCGCCTCCTTGATACGCACGGATCGGTAGGAGAAGAAAGAGAAGTCATAGACGAGGAGCGTCGCGAGTCCGCCTGTCTTCTCGTTGAGCGTGCCGTGAATAATGGCTTTGGCCTCGCAACCAAGATAGAAAGCTGGCCGCGACTTGGACCCGGCCGTGTGTCCGGTCACTTGCCCACGCTGCTTCTGACCGGGCGTGTTGCGGGTGTGGAATCCTAGTACGTTTCCAAGTCAGCTCAGTATAAAAACACATTCATAAAAGGTAACGGAATCATAAAGTACCTCCTTTCTGCCCAACACGTCCCAAGTCAAGCTGGAAGAAGGTGGGATCGGCAGAAGGTGCCGCAGCCTCAGTGTCATAGTACCCTTCGTCTTCGTCGCCGCTCACCCAGAGCTCCTTGTCTATGTCGGCCATTCTTAAGAACGCGGGGCAAGCTGTTGACGATCAGTTTGAAATTGTGTCAATTCAAGTTGATGCTGTTGTCAAGGTTGCATCACACAACAGGGGAGGGGGGGCGGGGGCTTTCAGATCTCTATAAGGCAACAAACGGACTGGAACATCGGTGCCCACCCTCTCAGCCTTCTCTCCCTCTTTCTCACTTAGATCTTTGTCATAAAAAGTGAGGTTGTATTGGGCGCTTCCACTCCATGCAGCAAAAGTGGCGCAGTGTGTTGGGGGCCGTCCCACTCGCATACACACACCCCCCCCCTTTTCCCCCCTCCCCCCCTGGACACCGTGCGGTTTTCGCCCCTATTGTCTGAGAGTCCCTCGCTTCCCCTGCTTAGAAGCCTGTGAGAGTGCTGGCGCACTTGGACAAACCTACCAAGGGAGGAAATAAGGCCCTTCCCGCTTCCATATCTCACTCAGACCTCCGATACACCCTACCACCGGCCAATGTCCTGGTGTGTCTTCATAATGTTCTCCTTAGGCCTCACCCCCCAACTGTTGACCGTAGAATCTCCATTATAGTGCTCTCTCTGGCCTGTGTCTGTTCGGCTACTCGTGTGTGTATCCCGAGGATCACAATCATTTTTTCAAACGCAGTCCAGTCAGAGTAACCACAATGTCCCACCCAATGGAAGGAGACCTTGCATTTGAGACGGAGGATGACTCCGATGTCTTGGATTTGGATGATATGGAGGTAGAGCTTCCCAACATCGCGGGCCATCACATACGAGCCCAAGGCAGCGACGAAGCCGAGTGGCGGAAGCTGGAATTGGAGCGTCAACTGAAGGACGTCATGGGCCAGCTCAGGGACGGACACCGCAAATGGGGTGAGAGCGGGCCACCGGATGTCCCGCCTCTTGAATTATATAAAAAGACGACGCTTGCTACCAAGAGAGACGCGGAGGCTACGAGGGCAACCGCCCTCCATATCCTCGCGAGGCAGTACAAGACTGACTATGCCGACATCCCTGGAGAGATTATCCGGCCCGTCATCCGCGATCTGCTGATACAAAAACGACAAGCTCTCGGTGGACGCAGAGTCGGGGGAGAAGGAGGAAGGAGGAACCAATCTTGAAGGTGGCCATAACTTTCAACAACGACGAATTCATTCGCCAAGTTAAGGAAGCTTGGCCAGAGGGATTTCTCGGATCTTCTTGATGCTAGAGACAGCGACAACAAGAATGCCTCTGCACCACATCTTTGCTTGGCCGGATGAGAAGGTGACAGTGAGACTCGAGGCCGACGCGAAGACGGTTCTGAAGAGAGCAATGGAATTCGTCCCAGTAGCAAAAGCCGAGACCATCGCCGCACAGGATGTCGATGGCAACACGCCCATCCATTACGCTTCCGACTATCGCCAATGCTACCAGAGATCTGACGAGTATGTCAGCATCTACAAGGACATGGTACGCAAGGGAGACGACTTGATGATGGGCGAGAGCGCCTTCAACAACAGGGATGAATCTCCC
>NT_165978.1:2929016-3018479 GCF_000143365.1 Chaetomium globosum CBS 148.51
AATTCATGGGAGGAGAAGAAAAAGCCAAAGACACGGGCGGCAAACTAGCGCAACTTTCCGCTCCTCCCGGACCTAAGCCGCTCCTGCGTAGGGAAACCGCCAGCCCAATCGACAGCTCGACCGCAGGGAAAGACAACCAGCCTAGGGCAGGGCCACCGAGTCTTAGGAAGGAACTCGGAGCCATCGAGATGAACGGACAATTGGTCGACAAGACCAAGGTGAAGGCGAACCCCGATGGCCGTAGTTCCCGGCGCATGTCGATAGTTGAGGAAACGCCCCAAGAAAGACCTCAACGACGACGCCCGGAAGATGCCTCCGCCGTCCGCTTGGTCGAAGCAGCCTCTCCCAGCCAAACCAACAAGGGACAAGACACCCAAAACGACGACGCAGGAGAAGACAGTGGCACCTAGCGCCGCGGCTACCAACAGGAGGGCCAAGGCCAAGGCCTACACGGATATTCTGCAGTTCCTCAGACTGCACTACATCCGGTCCCGTCCGGATATGGATGCCCGAGACTTGATCCATGGCAAGGATATCTCTGGTATGTACAGCCTGTTGCTACTTGCTAGCTACGATCAACTCCCATTCCTCTGCTGCGTGAACAATAAAGGCTGACCTAGTTCGTCTGGTAACCCTTCTTTGATTAGACAAAAACCTGTACTTTGATGCTTCCGGTCATAGCCGGGCCAACACCATCATTACTTTGATAGAACGCATGTCGGTAGGTGGCTTCTTGGACACGCTGGCCTACGTCTATATCCCCGGCCTAGATCAGGTCACCCCGGCCGTGAAACATGAAAAGCCGGAGAGGAAAACCTACGGTCGAGGGCGTTCCGGCCAAGTACAAGAAAACCCCAAGATGGGGCGCAACGACCTGGTCAGCGTGTTCGATAAGCTGTCGTCCTGCGGTGTGACGCGTATTCTCCGCCTGCAGGTGGACGACCTGGAGGAACCCGCCCACACGGATTCAGCCATTGAGATGGCTCTTCAGGGTACTGAGCCCCTCGCGTCGCAGGACCAGGAGCAGCCGCCGGCGAGGGGGAGAAATTCAGCCCACCCATCTATTCTTGTCGAGACATGGTAAGGGATTCCCCCAGGGGTCCAGCTTGGACTCATAAACAACCCCTGAAAGATACATGTCCCCATCCACCACAGGCGGGCATATGCTTACCTGTATCCTACTCTTACCAGGGACTGGCGCAAGCCCGATATCAGTCCCGACGTCATCGCTGCCGCCGCCCCGGACGTAGAGCATGTAAACCTGTACTGGAGCGGAAACCAGGCGGTCTTGAGGGGCTGGGGAAGTTCGGCCGGCATCCCGCGTCTAATGAAATTGAAAACCCTCAGGGTTTACGCAGCGCCGGTATGTCAGGCTGCCTTTTGCGATGGCTTCGGGTACTACTACCCAAAGGCCGTTTTGGTATTAACAATATTGACTCTGACTAGGGCCTCGAAAGCGTCGCAAAGATGAACAGGATGTTGGACATCTTCCAGAACGATATCATCACCAATACCAGCGGGAGAGTCAAGGAAGTAAAGATTATACCGAGGATCAATGGCTTGATCGCCAGCCAAAACGCCGAGGAACAAGGGGATCCAACCAGCAGTTCGACGGGGGGTCAGGTCACCGTGGCCCAGAGACAGCACGTATGGGTTTCGACAATGGACGAGTTCAGGAAATCAATGGTGTCCGTCCACAACACCCTCAGGGGTTTGCAGCTGAATATGGAGCCCTACAGAATCAAGGTAAGCCGCCAGCACCGCTTTCCCTACAAACCCACCTCTTTCACGGCGGTTATTTCATACAATCGCATCTAACAACCTCCATCAACAGGTCGCTCTAATCGACGACGGTCTCGAACTAAGCCAGCTCCTCACCTACAACGGCATCGTAGAGGCCATCGGCCAAAGCTACTACCCGCCGAGTGGGCGCACCGAAAACCCGTGGCATCGCTCGACCGAGGGGCACGGCACCATCATGGCCAACATGATCGCGCGGGTCAACCCCTGGGTCTCACTGCACGTCATGCGGGTACACAACAAGCGCCTTCAGAACGGCGAACGGACCGTGCTAGCGGACAGCGCCGCCAAAGCCATCTGGGGCGCGATCCGCCGCCGGGTCAACATCATCTCGATATCCTGGACGGTGAAGGGCAAAAAGGCGCCCGGGGTGGTGCGCGGCCCCCTCTACGACGACAACAGCGCCGCGGGGGCGGCAGGCACCGGGCCGGGGGGGGGAATGGACGCGGAGGCGGAGGCGATCGGAAAACTGGAAGCGGCCATCGACGAGGCGGTGCGGCAGAACATTTTGATCTTTTGCTCGGCGAGCGACCAGATCGAGGAGGATGCGAAGGACTCGCTGCCGTACCGGCAGGCGCCGGGCCATGTGTTCCGGATCGGGGCGGCGCTGCCGCATGGGCAGTCGGCGCCGGAGACGGAGGACAAGGGCAAGATCGACTACTTCTTCCCCGGAAGCCAGGTGGCCGAGGACTTTAACCCGCGCGGGTCCAAGACGCCGCGCTTTCATGACGGGTCGTCCGTGGCGACGGCGCTGGCGGCGGGTCTGGCGTCGCTAGTGATGCATTGTGCGGTGGTCATGCGGGAGTACAACAAGGAGAAGCCGGGGACGAAGGATCCCGCCGTGCAGGACTACTATACCAAGGCGGCGGCTGCTTTGCAGAGCCGGGACAACATGAAGCAGGCGTTTGATAACATTGGGATCGGTAAGCCTGAGGATAAGTACCTCGAGGTGTGGAAGGAGTTTGGTGCGGCTGCTGAGAAGATCGCCGCGCTGGGGACGAGGGGAAGCGACACAGCGGAGAAGAACCGCAAGAAGATGGAGCTGTTAGATGAGCTGGCGAGGACATTGTGTCATAAGACTAAGCTAGATGACGTTACCCATGGGCAATTTGGGGCTTAGGTAGTCCTTCTTCCCTGGCAGAAGGCACAGAAGTCTATAGAAGTCTTCTATCTAGCACGCTTACATCAGAAATCTCACACCTCATCACGATCGTAGTCCAGGACCGTGGCCATACAATACCAGTACCAGTACCTGATGAGAGCACGCCCATCCCTTTCTTACGGAAGCAGTCTCTTGGGAGTCCTGGGGTAGAACGCCGCAAGATGCACGCTGGGCAGGTTTAAATACCACGCCACGACGCGGTCCAGACCAATACCACCACCGCCATGCGCCGGCACACCAGCCTGCTTGAAGATGTCCACGTACTCCTTGATCCCCGGGCTGGCGGGGTCGATACCCTTGGTGCGGATGCGCGCCTCCAGCTCGACGGGGTCGTGGATACGTTGCCCACCAGAGCAGATCTCCTGCCCGCGCATGAACAGATCGTACGCGTTGGTAACCTTGCGGTTGGTTGGGTCCTCCTTGGCGTAGAACGGACGGGCACCCTCGGGGAACTTGTCGAGCACGTAGAAGTCGGTGTTGTACTTCTTGCGGATGATAGCACCCAGCGCCTTCTCCTGGGGTGTGCTCATGTCCTCGTCATCGGTGACGTTGCGGAACTCCTCGGGTCCCTCCTCGCGGAGGAGCTTCTGACCTTCGGCGAACGTCAGGCGGACCTCTTTGCCGGGTTCGGGGAGTAGGAACTCCTCAGAGGGGTACACAGAGCGGACGAGGGCGATTTCCTCAGGGCAGCGCTCCTGGATGTTGCGGAAGATGTGGAACAGAACACCCTCAAGCACATGCTATACGTATTTTAGCGGGCATACTGATGGGGCTGTTGAAAAGCTATGACATACCACAACTTCCCGGTAATCGTCCTTAATCTCCATCTCCATATCGAGACCGGTGAACTCGGTCATGTGTCTCGGTGTGTTGGAGTTCTCGGCCCTGAACACGGGCCCAACACTGAACACGCGCTTCCGGCCGCCCGCAATCTCGATTTGCTTGTAGAACTGCGGTGATTGGGCTTGGACGGATCAGTGTTTATTCCAAACAAGAAAGAACCGGCCACATACCGAGGAATGCTTCCTTCTCAAAATAGGGCATGCGGAACACGTTGGCGCCGCCCTCGGACGCCGCAGCGATGAGGCATGGGGGCTCAAACTCCTTGAAACCGTGCGACCTCAAGTATGAGCGGTACAGCTCTTTCATCTCGCCGCGGATATCGGCAATGGCCTGCTGTACAGCCGACCGCTTGTGCATCACGATGTTGTCCAGGTGGGTAAGCATGCTGGCAGCAGGCGTGCCGGTGGCCTCTCCAGCAGAGGCAATAGTAAGCTTCTCAACCTCCTGTTCGACGGGCACCTCCTCGTCGCTAAAGTTGGCCACTGGTCGGTTCGCCGCAGCGAGAGTCATGCCCAGAACGGTGGGGGCAGCGGCGTGAACGAAGCACTTCGTGATGTGCAGCTCGTAGTTGGAGACACGGCAGCTCTTGACGGGTTCGAGGGGCTTCTGGACCTTGGCCTCGACAACGACGAAGCTTTCCGGGTTGATGGCGCCAACCCACTTGACCATTTGACGGCTGACGGGGGTGCCTTCGGGATTGGCAGCCACAACGCCCTGGATTGACCAGTTGCCCTCCTCGCGCAGCTCAACAAAGGCCATCTTGGCGCCTTGCATGCGGGCATTTTGGATCCATGCGCGTAGCTTGATCGACTTTCCGACGTGCTCATCGCCCAGTTTCTTTAGGTTTACCTCGACCAAATCGGCGGATAGCTTCGTCTCGTGTGTTTCCTGGCCGTAGTTGTCTTTGGCGAGGTCCTCGGTTTGTGCGGCGGAGCCAGACGCGGCAGCGGTGGCAGCCCGCTCGGCGGCGCGGCGAGCCTTCTCGGCCTCCTTCTTAGCCTTGGCCTCTGCCTTCTTGGCGGCCTTCTTTGAAACTCCGCCGTCCTCACCACCCTCGGCAGCAGGAGCCGCGGCAGGAGTCTCGGCTGGAGGAGGAGCTGGGCTTACCGAAGGCTCGGCCATTTTCGGGGTTATTATGGGTTGGAGGTATTTGGTTGTTGTTTGGATGTGGAATTGGCTTGATTGAATTGTAAGGAAAGCGGATATACTCCTTGCGCCTCGAGTCGTGTGAGTCGAAATTTACGAGTCACTGAAGATCCCGGCCTGACACACTTCGGAGTTGAGGGGCACCCATCTTTTTGGCGGGGCATGGAGGGGCAGCCGTAGTTTATCTCGCTTATCAGCAAGCTAGACACTTATCGGGGGTATGAATCAACCATGAACCATTGTGTGAATCGTTGTAAGCAATAATGTGACCAATACAACCAAAGGTTCCCAAATCCAGATGTATCCTTGAACCCCAATGCACGAAACAGCGCGACCCGTTGATGCAACGTTCAAAGTTCAACGATGGGGCCGAAGCGAAATCACAATGCCGTGACGGCCGGTGATGATAATGAGTTGTCGTATCCGTCATCAAACAAGCGACGCCGAGAACAGCAACCCTCCAAACCAAAGCAGGTCGAGGGTAAACCCGATCCCACCTACGGCCAGCGAACTGCCTTCCCGGGTCTCGATGACGATGGATCCGCCCAGTTTTCAGATGACGATCTCGAATTCGAACAGAATGCTGAGGCACTCGCCTACCTAAGAGCAGTCCGGTAAGCCTTTTATTCTTTTGTGATTATACCGTCATCATCATCCAGCACCTGCTAAATCAAATCACAATCCCCACCCCAGCCGGACGTGAATCGTGAACACCGCAAACGAACAAAAGAACTTGGGAAAACTAATGGTAAGTATCTCACAGGAAAGAAGCAAGCGGCGTTCCAAACGTTTTAGTGGCCCCCAAAGCTGGCCCCGAGCTCCCTACCCATTTACAGGGCTCCGACGCCATCGACCGCAGCATCTACGCCGACGGCGTCGGCGACTCACGAGGCTACTACCACGATGGCGCGTATACCGCAGCGCCCGACCCAGATCCGTCCACGACATCCCCCGACGGAGCCGAAGAAGGGGAAATCCTCCCCGTCGCCGAAGCCGATCGTGTCGCAGCGCAGAACGCCGCCCTCCGCAAAGCCTATTTCGCTTCGCTCACCGCGCGCTTCCTGCGCCTCCGCGCCCTCCTCCACCAAACCCCGTCCGCATCGGCCATTGCCAGCCCTGCCGCGGAGACCACGGCACCGAGGTCGGCTCGTTCGGCGCCAACTCGTGGACCTTCCGCGTGTGGACCAAGCGCATCCGGCACACCGACCCGCTGCCCGCGCAGATCGCTGCGCTGAAGCGCCAGAGCGTGCTGAAGCTGCTGCGCGTCATTCTCGGCGGCAAGTTCATCCGCCGCGGCTACGAGCTCCGTCCGCGCACCAGCCGCTGGATCTGGGCCCTGCTCGCGCGCCTGCCGGACCAGGGCGAGATGGACTACGTTGAGGTGGGCTGGGTGCGGGAGCTGGGCAAGAGGGCGGTGCTGATGATGGTGAGTATCGCGCATATGGATGCGCTGAGAGAGGAGGTGGAGGGGGATTTGGAGGGGAATATCGATGGGGATGACGAAGAGGAGTTTGTCGAGGAAATGGTGTTGGACGAGGATGGGGAGGAGCACGCCATTTCTACGTCGACGAAGCCGCAACCCCCCGCCGCTGTTACCACTGATGCCGATAACGGCGAAGGCCAAGACGGGGAGATGGATATGGACATTGATGAGGGCGAGGTCACTGACGACGACGCGCCCTCGACTGCCGGTAACAAGGACATTGCCGCTGACATTGCGGCCGCCAAGGCCCGACTGCTGGCGCGGCTCGAGGAGAACACGAGCACACAGCAAGAAAAGGTCCTAGTCGCAGCCCATGCCGACACCCCTGAGGACCGACCGAATGGCAGCAGCGACGAGGAAACGGCCACCATGGACGAGGCCGAAGCCCGGGCCAATATGCGGGCGACCCTGAACATGGTCCTGACCGTGGCCGGTGAGTTCTACGGACAGAGGGACCTGCTCGAGTTTCGGGACCCTTTTCCCGCGCTGTAAGTTTGGCACCGGCATGCCATCTACCTTACTCGGGTTTTCACTTTGATACTATGGCTTCAAGCCACAGCACCACTTGACGAGGTAACTGTTATTTAATGTTCATTTCATTTCATTTGCTCGCGCTACGCGTCGTAGGTATGCTCGAACAATAAGCAGAATGCAACCCTCTCGGTGTGTCCACTGTGCTCCTCGTAACAAACGCCGTCGCCTTCAGAAAAACATGCAAGTACAAGTAATAAGCCAGAACCCGCCTCCGATAATCCTGGTATAATGCAGACCCGTCTCTTCCTGCTCGACGCTCAGCAGAGATATAAAAGGGGAACAAGAAAACGCCATGAACCTTGCAATGCCATTACCCACCCACTACCACCATCCACATCGGCAGACCATCCCAGCCCAGCCACATACCTCCCCTCCTCTTCCGTCACTCAATATCCATCCTTCCATCCGCCGCCGTCAAACCATAATCCAAAAAGCTCGCCTCCTCAAAATCATTCCCATCCTCCCGCCGCACCACAACCATGACATTCTCCTCCTGCCCACCAACACCACCAACAGAAGAACCCTTCCCACCACCCCCCGACCCCAACCCCAACCCCACCTGCTGCGCCCGCGCCCGCGACCGCGGCACGGCCAGCACGCGCGCGCTCTCCCACAGCCCCGGCGGCGGCGCCGCGCTGCGCGGCGAGATCTCTTCCTCCAGCTCCAGCAGCCACGCCTCGGGGCTGTCGCTGCTCAGGCGCACGGGGCCGCGGTAGGGGAGCGTAGTGGTGCTGCTGTTGTTTGGGGTGGTGGTGGTGGCGGCGTCGTCTTCGTCGGAGGTGAAGATGCGCTTGCGGGTTGGGGTGGGGGTGGTGATGATGGTGGTGGTGGTGGTGGTTGGGAAAGAGGATGGGAAGGAGGAGGGGGTGCTGGAGATGGTGTCTTGGCTGCTGGCTAGGCCGGGCATGGCGTCCATGTCGTCCATGTCGTTCATGGCTGAGCTGCCGTTGTTGTGGGAGGGCTGGAAGGCCAACCCGCCGACTCGGTTGATGCCGCAGAAGGGCTCCAGTTCGCGCAGGTAAGAAGTGGGTGCTGTGGTGGGGTTGGTTGTGGTTTTGATCGCGTAGGTGTCCTCGGTGGGGGTGGGCTTGCGGACGGCGTTGTCTTCGGCCCAGAGCGTGAAGCCGCTGTAGGCGCTGCCGGTCTTGTAGCCTTCTGGGATGGCCTTACGGACTCGCATGCCGACATTCAAGAGGTCGGTTTGAACTTGCCCTGGGATATGAGGGCCATTGAGAGGCGGTTCGCTCGTCGTTTTCGAGGCGGCATTGGCCGACGTGGTGGTGTTTGTAGTCTTGTTGAAGAACGAGGTGATGGAGCGTTGCGCAGGATCGCTAGCTGCGCCGGCGAATTGCCGCTTCGTGCGAGGACCCGCCATTTTTTGTTGTGAAGTGATCGGTCAATCCAAGTGGGTTGGGTATGTTATGTCGTCGAGGGCCCCAGTGATTGTTGTCAGGGGAAACGAGGGGTTGAACGAACGGGGGTAGTGTTGATCGTGGATCGAGGGGAAAGAACAAAGAGAAGGCTGGGGGGATGCAGCCGAAACCAAATAGCCCAAAAAGGAGCTGACCGATTCGGAAATCCGGTGTGGGGCCCCTGCGAAATCAAGGCGCGACAAGCGTGTTTTGACGCGTTAATTGGATCAGCTTGCACGGGATTGGTCGAATCCTCGGGGCTGGGAATCGGGGCTGGGAATCGGGGCTGGGATGTGCAGCCAGCCTCGGCGTGCTGAAGGTCATGGCCAACTGCCGGGAGAGTATGCGCAAAGCTCTTTCATGGAACTGCGGGCTCGACCTTGTTGTCTCTCACCCGACAACATGCCCCTTGCAGGAAAATCTTTCTGCAATTCGCTTGCTCTGCTCTCAGTTGGCAACGCTTTTTTTGGTGAAACGATTTTCCCCTTCATTAGCGTGGCTGAGGGTCCTCGGTCCTCGGTCCTGCGGCATAGCTACTGTGTCAGTTCATTCAGAACGCATCAGCGGCCTGGGACGTGGCCGACGTTGTATGAAACACTTTGTTTGGCGCAGCACGCTGGGAATTGGTTGGGAGGCTCGGGTCGAGATATCCACAAGTGTCATCCGGGGTTATGGCCTGGAGTTGGCCTCGCCCTTGTGAAACAAATCCAAAAATACCTCTTCCCCCAACCGACACTCCCCATATTACCTGGAACTAGCTCGCGTTTAAGTTGTCGCAACATCACCCCCAATTCGATTTCTACGGCAGATGTCGCAAGTTTGTTGGCTTGCGCTGGATGGCACCACTGAGCCGCTCGGAAACATGGAGACACGATTTCAACTGTGCCGCAACCTAGTCACTCACATCGATCCAACAACATTGGCGTGGTCATGGAATCTCGTCAATTTGTCGTCGTGAAGCAACAATGATGCCCCCTTTTTTCGGTCACCGCACCGAGGCCCTCGGCGGTCCTCAGCGCTCCACGTCCTCGCGTTTAGCAGCCCCTACCACCCGCCCGTGGCAAGGAAATCTAGACGCTTGTGAGAATGCCTCTGCCAGCGATCCTCCCATGCAGTATCACCTGCCTGTACAGCAAAAGACAAGACGAACGATCGGAAAAACGCAGATCGAGAGAAAGTCGGAGAAGTCGATGATGCTAGATATCCGGACCCCAAACGCCCTCCCAGATTGTTGTGCGGGGTGATTTTTGGCGAATCCATCTTCTATCCGCAAATGAGATTGATTTGACGATCGAGAGTAATGTGTCTAGACGCCCAACTCGAGCCCAGCCTTTCAGACACCAACAAGACCCCATTACCATGCCATGATGCCCAAGGAAAGAAAACAGTCGCGAGCGAACCGCTTACTTCCTCCGGAACGAGCAGCCCTCAGTAAGTCTAGCCTTGCCACCGGTCGGCTGGCAGAGGACGGTCTTTCAGCCTTGGAAGATGACGAATCACTGGGAGAGGGAGAAGACGGTGGTGATGATGAAGCACCCAGGGCACTTGACGTCCATGAAGAAGGAGCGGGGACCGGGCACAAGGGTCTGCATATTGTCAGCATTATCGACCTAGGGGCGGGTTTGTCGAAATCTCGGCATACCTTGAGCTTGTGCTTGCGGGCCTCAGCAGCCGGGCTGGGGTTGAGGAGATCAACGGCGAGAACCTTTTCGAGAAATCATACGTCAGCATAACGCCCTCTTAATGATGGGTTCCTCCTCCTGCCCGTCCGAAATCCGTGCTCTCCGCAAGTGTCTCCGTATCACGCCGCAATTTTGGGCCGCGGCCAAACTCCGATGTTCGGCTTCAAAATTGAGATCCTCCCGGCGGCGTGATGTGGTGTTGACGCAGGGCTCGTGACTCGCGAGAGGGACGTCGAACAGGCAGGATGGCGAAGAAAAAATCGGGCAGAGTTTCGGCTTCTTACCATCTTGACTGATTACTTCCGAAATGTCGAAAGGACGAGCAGTAGGTTGATTGATGAAATCTGGATGGGGTTGGCGGCAGACTCTGGCTCGTTGATGGTTGCAAAGGGGATTTTCTGGCGACCCAGCAGGAACGAAACTTCGAGGCCAAATTTGGGTCTGTGAGGAGCAAAAGGCAAATTTGGCTAGCCTCGGAGCAAGTCTGTTAGGGCTTGCTCGCGTGACCAATAAGAGATGGGTTAACCCCTGTTGAGGCAAGGCAAAGTGGGGCTACCTTTTGGGCAATTGCGGAACTCAAGGATGGTGGGGTTGAAGCATTCAAGGTGGGGGCAATTGGGGTACGTCTTCACTTCGAGGGACGCGAATGCATCGACGACAACCATTAGGCAGCAATATCTCATAACATCGAGCTTGTCTGCCGTTATCGACCTGACGTTAACTGTTTCTGAGAGTCACCAGTGTATTACGAACTGCAACTTCCACCGCGACCACCATAGCACAGCCCGAGAAGGCTTCCAAAAATGGCGGCACCAACAGAGCAGCGAATCGCAGTTCCCATAGACGACCCCAATGCCGATACAGAATGGTCAGACCGGCCTGGCCGCACGATTATTCCCAGTGCCATATTAACAGCGTGACTCACAGGAACGACATCCTCCGCAAGCACGGCGTCATCCCCGAGAAGCCGCCCTCCCCGACCCCGCTCATTGAAGAAGCCATCCTGGAAGCGCGGCGAATAGCGCACGAGAACCGGCTCGAAGGCAAAGACCTCTCGGACCTCTCGGACCTCGAAGACGAAGAAGACGAGGCCTTCCTCGAGACCTACCGGCAGAAGCGCATGCAGGAGCTCGCCGCGCTGCAAAAGACATCTGTGCACGGCTCCGTCTACCCGCTCTCCAAGCCCGACTACGAGCGCGAGGTGACGGAGGCCTCGCAGGCCGGGCCCGTACTGGTCAACCTGGCCTCGCCCCAGGGCAGCAACGTCGAGTCGCGCGTGCTGTCGGAGCTCTGGCGCCAGGCGGCGCGCGAGTACGGCGACATCAAGTTCTGCGAGATGCGCGCCGACAAGGCCATCGAGGGCTACCCGGAACGCAACTGCCCCACAATTCTAGTCTATAGCAAGGGGGAAATCGTCAAGCAGGTGGTCACGCTGGCCACGGTAGGTGGGGTCCGGATGAGCATGCTGGACTTGGATAACATCTTGGTTGAGGTGGGGGCGTTGAAGGACGACGATATCCGTGTGTTGAAGCGCAGGAGGGCGGCGGAGGATGCCGAAGAGGAGAGGGCTGCGGGTGGCAGCAGGGGTATCAAGAGTAGCCGAGATGGGATGAAACCCAGCGATGACGATGATGATTGGGATTGAAGACGATCAATCGGCGGGGTGACTCATTCGGTATGAGTGACTCGTGCGAGTTCAAGGACATCGCCAGCCAGTAAGAATCCAGCCCAGGAAGAAAGGCTCCGGGCCGTCAAGTTGAGTGCGGCCCGAGGATGAGAGCGGTCGGCCGAGCTCTGCCCCTTCCGTGGTGATGAACCAACCCGTGGGGAGAAGGCGATATGACTTCGGGAGTTCAGACCTCATCTCCCATTTATCTCCCGCCACAACATCCGTCCTACCTGGACTATAAAACGAGTTAAATAATGCCGGAGACCATGGGGATTGAAATAAGTACGAACTCGATTCATAATCAGGGATCCATTTCAAGGCTTTAGTTACCTAGGTCATCTACAATAAGCACACTAGCAAGTCGACGATACGCATAAGACAATCAAGCAATCACAAGCCCTACCAAATGGCCGAAGCAGGAAAGCAACTCAGCGTCTAACCCCCGATTTGGCATCAGTCAGAAACCGTGGAAGGTATTAATTAGTGTCGCCAATAACCGCAGCGCAAGCAATTCCGCTGAGAAATCCCCCGATGTCCTTTCCGGCCGTGCTCTCCCTTCTCGCTATACCCGAAACGCCACTTGGTATCCCTCCGCCCGTATGCCTTCGAAACGCCAGAGAAAGAGCCATGGGACTAGAAAGCTGATATGACCAACAAGTGTCTCCCACCATGCCAGCCTCGAGAAAGAGACATGCAATGCAATTGATAAAAGAAAAAGAAACAGAAGCAAGCAAGGAAACCTTCCTCAGAACGGGCCAACCCGCTCGTTGCTACACGCGTAGAGACTGACATGGTTGTCGCCACGGGCAGCACAACCCAGGAGCATTCGGTGTGGGTGGAACGCGGTGGAGGTGAGCGGAGCGGCCTTGTGGCCCAGGAAGCCAGAGTAAGGCTCAACGCGGGTGATTTCGTGTCCATCAAAGTCAAAGATCTTGACCAGATGCGCCGAGGTGCCACTGTTCAACAACCAGTTAGTTTCTAGCTCGCAGAGGAAAAGCCCTCGGGGTAAAAGTAACACTTACACAGCAAACACGGGCAAATGCTCGTGGGTGCTCGCAGTCCGTAACACATCCTTGGTCGTCTGAAACATATTGAGCGGCTGCTCCATGCGGATATCCCATAGGTGAACCTTGCCGTTGCGACTAGCAGACAACAGCTCGCGCTGGCCGCCGCGCTGCATGTGCACGGAGCGCACCCACTGCCTGCTCTCGTCCTTCCACTTGCGGACCATGGTCTCCTGCGGCTTCATGCGCGCGTCAAAGACGCGGATGGCGCCGTCGCCAAAACCGGCGACAAAGATGTTGCCCGTCATCTGGTCGGAGGCCAACGCCGTTACGCATGAACCGGAGCGCGCTGGGATCTCGTGCGTGCACATCTCATGGCCCGCGTTCCATATCCGGATGACCCGCTCATCGCCGGCCACCAGCACTTGACCGTTGACCTGTTGCCAGTCGAAGACCATCCCGGAGTTGACGTTGGAAGGGACCATGTGGGTAAGCGCGCGCCACGAGGACGCAAGTTCGACGTCTGCGTCGCTGTCATAGTTGTGGTAAATGCGAATCACGCCATCCGAAGAGCCAGTCATAAGGAGGGCCTGGTCATCCTCATTGATGAACCGCATGTCCGAGATCTTGGACCCTTCGGGATTTCCATTGGAGAAGCGGCTCTTGCGCGAATTGGTCTTCCAGTCCCAGATCGTGACTGTGTTGCCGTCGTCCGCGACGGCGATGTGGTTCTCAAACTGATGGAAAGTCATCTTGGACGGCTGTGAGCCGGTGAGAATGACACCCGCTTGGCCGTTCCACTTATGCGTCCTGGCGTGAGTCTTTTGTGGCTGCGTCTCTCTAAGAACGGCCTCGTTTCGTGCTCTACGCCATAACCGCTCGTTATACTCGTTGCTTCCGGGCTCCTCGGCTTCGGGCGCCTTCATTTGAGGCTCGCGGAAGTATTCTGTTGACCAGTCCAAGAAGGTGCTGGCCAAAGGGAGGGTAGGGGCCTCTCTGAGCTTGCGCTCAGTGTAACCGGCACAGAGCGGTTCATTGGCAATATGATAGTTTGAAGGGGGCGCAACCTGGTCGTGCTGCTCAGGGGGGGCGTTTTCGTGGCTTGGCCCCTTACGACTTCGTTGGGAGAACGTCCTCTGCAAGGCAGGTGTTGCTGGAGGAGTCGGAGCATTAGCGGCGGCATCGAGCGTCCCCATGAGCGGCCCAAACAAGTAGCTCGCTGTCCGCTTAAGAAGGCCGGGAGATGGCATCGGCTGAGCTGCCGCAGTGCGGGTGCCGGCTACACTGATTCTCTGGCTCATGTCACCTCTCGACACTTTTCTAGCGCGCCGGAGGATCTCGTCCATGAGAGTTTGTGCTTGGGCACCCACAGGAGAGTGCAGCAGCGCGTGGTGAACGTAATCCAGGATATTAGTGGCATCTCTCTGGACTTCGGGGTGAGGATCAACGCTCAAGATGTTGATGTGCTTCCAGCACGCTGCAAAAACCGAATCGTGGGCCACACCAAACGCAGTAGGTGTAATGGTCCCGTCTCTCTCACGGTTCTCGCGTCGCGCAAAATGCAGGCCCATCTTATGATCGAGACCATCTTCTGGCGGAGCGAACAACTGGTACTCCTTCTCCTCGAGAAGCTGTTCGTAGGCGGCGACCAAGAATTTGCTCTCGTAACGAAGAACAAAGTGGGAGAAGAAGACGAGCAGCTCTTTCCGGACGATAGGACTGCCGTCGGTCGCCAGCTCCAGCATGGCCCAGGCGATGCCCTCCTCGATCCTTGCCACTTCATCGGTGATATCGGGGATGCCGAGGAAGGTGGTCATGGCGTGCGCCATGGCAGCGCGAACCTCGGGACAGTGGTCCTTGATTAGGTACGACAGTTTTAAATGGGCATTTTCTCGAATGCCCCTCCATTTCGCATCTGGGAGATCCCTCCACAACTGGCTGATGCAGAGGCACGACCATTGACGCAGGAGAGGATTCTCGGGGTGCTCGATATGATGTAGGCAGTATGTCATAATATCAGTCGAGTTGCAAACGATCTGGCCGGGCTTAAAGCCCTTGCACAACATGGCCAAAATGAACGCGCACATGGCCTTGTGCTCGTCCAGAACCACGACACCGACGACAGGAAATGTCTCTTGCGGCTTCATTATAGCTGCAAAGTAAGTGTAGCCATTGTCCTTGATCAGGTCTTGTTGGCATGAGATGTCCACAGCCAAAACACGAGTCCAGATGAAGACCATGACAGGCTTGAGTTCTTGGGCAGCCGACTGCAGCAACTTGAGCACATACGGGAAGATGCCGATACTCAGGGCCAGCTGCACGGCCCAGGGTCCAAGGTCAAGGAATCTCCCCAGAAGGATCAGGGCTCGGAGCCGGTGTTGTTGGCTCAGGAGAACTTGGAGTACTACGGGTAGCTGCTCCGGAGGCTTCTGCGAGACCGCATCACCCCTCGTCAGGTAGATCTCGAAGGCCGTGAGTTGCTCTGTAAAGAAGGTGGAGTTGACGTATTCGTACGGGACGCCATCGGCCTCTCGTCTTTCCAACATGGGCAGTTGTGCTAGAGCCATGTCAACAGCAAGGTCCCAACTCTCCCAGAGGGGGTGTCGCCGCGTATCGGGAAGCTCGGGATAAGATTGAGGGTTGCATCCGTAAACAGGCATAATCCGCTGCGCCAGAAGAAAGTTACGGAACAAGGCGGCCACTGTGGAAGCTGGATTAGCAAAACCCGAAACAAGTATGCTGAAACGACGAGGTGCTCACCCATCAGGTCCTGGCGGAAGAACTTGCGAAACAGAGGGCGGGGGGAGGGTTGTCCAGGCGATAGTATCCGTGATGGCGGTGAAGATCCAGTTCAACTCCCCCAAGGGTGTCCGCCGTTCTTGGAGTCTCCCAGGAAGCTTCCGTGCTCTCTCGGGCGAAAGGTTAGTGTCAAGTGGGTTCTGTAAAACAAAGAACCAGAGAGCCATCTCGATCGGTGTCGTTAGGCAGCAAGTAAAGAGATCAGCGGGAAGAAGGGGGTTGGTTGGGAGGTTCTCCTTGGAGTCGCAAGCCGCCAAATGGATGTAGGGGCGGTAGTTGGTCTTTTCGTGGTTTAGGTCTTTGAGCGCATGTTCCTCATCCTCTTCCTCGTGCTTGTCGACGAATTTGTGATAATTCTTGAGGATGTTCGTTGCCTCGGAGCAGTCCCATACAAAAATTGTGGGCGCCTGAAGCCATTGCTGAAGGTCATACAACGATACTGGAATGTACTGCGTGTAATTCTTGTTGAAAACCCAGATCTCGCCAGAAGCAGTGGGTTTGGGTACCCCGTGGCCGTTGTAGTGGAATAAGACCCGTTCATCTTTCGCATTTCGGCGCAGGGAGATACAGAATTTCTTGGTCTCTTCAATAGACGGATCAAGATACTGCTTATAACGGGTTCGGAGGGCCAGTGTTTCGTATTGCGCTTGTAGCGATTTGCCGATGTTCTCGAGGGCCTTGCTCACTGGTGGGACAGTCGGATCTTGCCAGGCCTCGAGTTTGGCCCCCGGTGCAGTCCGCAGCTGATCCGGTGGCTCCACGCCGATATTCAAACACACAGCGATGGCGGCTGACACGGTCTTGAGTCGGTCACGCATCCGCCAGTCCTGGAGTTCAAAGGCCGGTGTCTTGGGCTTGCCCGTCGTTTCATGGCGCTTGTCGGTAAAATACATGTACCAATTCTGTGTGTAAAGCGTCAGTTTCGGCTTTCCCAAGCAGCTTTCACAGTCCACTATCCACGCCGACAATCCTTTGAGATCATGCGAAGCACAGGGCATACGCAGGCCTGGATATACGGTAGCGGCGGATCAAGAGTGCGCTAGCCTCCCCACTGCGCACCGATCACCATTGCAACGAACGTGCCACTTACATTCGCGAGGTGCGCAATGACATCCTCGGATAGGTAATGATCCTCAAAACCATGCCTCGCGCCCAGATCGTGGTATTCCTCCTCAACATCGTCGTCTGCTTCTTCGTATCGCGGGTGGTGCTCGCTCTTGGATCGAAGCAGAGGGGGTTTGGCCGGTCTTGTCACCGCGGAACGGCTGCTCTCTTCGACATGTCCGCCATCCACGCGGCTACTCGACGCGACCGGTTGATTGTCTCCAGGCGCGCTCGATGGTCGTCTCGAAGAGGAGGGAATCGGCGATGTGTTTCGCCTTCCGTTGGCAAGCGGATGCCCTGGGCGCACGGGCGCATTGCCAGGTGAAACGGCGCGCGCGATGCCGTTTGGTTGCGGCGCCATAGCCGACGCGGAGGCTTCGGCGTACTGAGCTTGTAGGTGCGACATGGCATGAGTAGTCTGTCGAGAGAAAGACCCGGGGTGGCGGGCAGGAGAGGACGCAGCAGAAACGGCAAGCGTGGCGGTTCGTGAGAATTGAGCTGAGTTCTGCCCTCGGCCATGCTGGGCAGGCCGCGGCACGTCGAGAGAAATGGCCGTCATGGTGAATTATTGGCGGCGGACAAACGTCATGATCTAGGAAAGATGGAATGGTCGGGACTCAGAGGTGGGGTCCGAGTATCGTCTGTTGTTGCGGCGGGCAAGTTGTGTCGGATGTGGGCTGTGGGTTGTTCTTGAGGTGGGTTGTTCTTGAGTGAACCGAACCGAGATTGAAATGCCCAGGTCCCCCTACCCAAGTACCTAAAACGTAGCGGCAGCGACCAAGTGATTATTAACACACAGGCATCAAAAATAACTTGAAAAGCGACACCCGTGGCTATCCGCTTGCGTATCCCGAGAATCGGGTCGCAGGTTGCCGACACAAGGGAGGATGGTTTCGATCGAGTTCGCGAGTTGCGAGTCGCAGGTCGTGTGGAAGCGGCGGCTGGGACGGGGCTGTTCGGGTTGACGTCGTCTTAGCGGGTCGAGACCCCAGCAGCCATGCGCCAGCTTGGCTCGCTGAATAACCGTGTCGTTATTCGTCAGGGAACGTGAGGAAGAGTGGAGCAAGACCCCACAAAAGCCAATAGGCGGAGAACGTGGCAGGAGGCTGACTCCTGAGGCATTTCAGCCTCACATATGGCAGGCGCACCCGGCTTGAAGTGAAGGGTTTGACACGTGACATTACCTTGGAGGCAAATCTGAAGAATTACAGGCCAAAAGTTGGGATGGGTACGGTTGCTAACACTCGGCCCACCGCTCCCTCCGGTGTTTCACAGGGCTCCGTCCCCGGATCAGGGCCGCCTCCGTGACGACTCCAAATTGCGCCGGCGAAGGAGGCCGGAAGGCATCGTCCATTCTACTTCATTCGCACCCATCAATTCCTAAACGCGTCCCACGTATTCGCGATGGAGATACATTATTCGCGCCGGGATCCCATCCCTTATTGGCGTTTCCCTGTAGAATGTTCATGTAGGCCGCTCCGGAGTCGGGGTCGTTAAACAATCCACAGCAACCCAACACGAACAGTCATCATCACGAGTGGCCCAGAGTGGCCCTTTGGCAGCGGCAAGTCGACGGTCGGTCAGTTGTAGCAGCGTGGCTAGATGCACCCTTCATCGAAGGCGACCGGGGATGTTGCTGCCCGCGTCTTGTTTGTGGATCTCCGGGGGGGGTGAGGATTCGCCTGTGCTGTGGTCATTACATGGCACCCGGGATGGACCCCGGCCTTGTGGCCGCTCACAAGCACGCCGACGATGATGAGGTTGATAGTCTGCCGGTAAAAACTGGGGTAGAGGGTGTCAGTCAAGTGGCCCATCGTGTGCGGTTGCTCCTGGCTGCGTGCCAGGCGCCTGCTCATGGCCTGGGGTGTTCGTGGCGTAGACGTGTGGATATTAGAGCTGCTATTTTTTTTGCATGTTATTGATGATACCGTTGGTAAATCGAACGTACCTTACCTAGTTCAACATGTCTACGTTGTCAGCGTCTACCGCCACGATACTTATGACGATATAATCGATACGAGCAATGGTTTGTTGGTGGTTATCACGAGAGTAAATCAGTTTCCCTCCTGACATAGATCCTGCACTTCACTATGGTATCCGTCACGGCAAACCAAACGCCTGCCATGTGGGCAACTGTCAGGTTGTAAGATCAGGTACTAGATAGTTTAGTTGTAGTGTTCTGTTTAGTAGATTCTCCCACTCAATGGTAAATCACGGTATACAAAAGAACAGTGAAAATACAAAACCCCATACGCCCTCATGCCCGAGAATTCAATATCCAAAAACCCCAAAGACCGTACCGAGGTATCTATTTAGATTTGTCTGGCCATTGATCAATCATATCTTCGCCCCCGTCCATTAGCACATCAGCATTCATCCGAACGCTCCACCGAATTATATCCGTCATGGACTTATCCTGCCATCCCTTGTGATTCCCGATGTCACTCATCGCGCCCCTCGGGCCGGCGGGGCGATGGTGAGCGAAAAGGGTCGGCTGAGTGGTCAAGCACTGGCGTCCGGCCTTGCGGCCCTTGGACCCCTCGCAGAAGAACCGCAAGAGGATATCGTAAGCGTCGGTGACTTCCTTGAGCCCAACCTCATACAGCAGCTTCTGGGCCCCGCGTTGGCTGAGCGCGTACGCTAGCGTGCACACGCCTTCCTGCACATGGTGGTAGGCGCGCGTATGCTCTGGGTACTTTTCGACGAGGGTGAAGGGTATGTTGAAGGTCCAAAGATTCTTCTTCGGCGCAACAGTTTCGTCGTCGGGTCGGATCACTCGGCCCCGCGGGATGTTTTTGCCGTTTTTGAAGGGGAAGTGCATCCCACAGTGACCGACCCAGAGGAGGTCCCAGTCGTCTCCGTAGGGGGAGACGGTTGCAGGCGTAGTAGCAGGGAGGTGGTGGAAAACCAGCTCGGGTGGTGTCTCGGGTGAGTCCTCCGATGGCTTCGGATATGTCGGGTCAGCATATGCGCCAGTGCGGCCACGCAAGGGTTGCGTGAGTGTCTGCGACGCCAGCGCGAAGTCGTAGAGCTGGTCTTTTATCCTCACGTCCCAGTCAACATCGTCCTCCATAATGAGAGCCGAGGAAAGATTCCGGTGCACAATTCTACGGAAAGAATTAGTTGCCGATTTTACCTTGAACAACAGGTTGAACGAGTATGAATGGGAAATGGAAAATCCTACTTACTCTCGAACAGCATTCATGTGTGCGCGCCATGAGCCTATGGACGCGTCACGAAGACGCTCTTTGCCTTTGGCCATTGGGACGGCCTTGTCAGGGACGTCTTTGCCCATGACTCCGTCGATGAACTCTAGTTGCATATCGCTAAGAGCAGCTTGTAGTGTTATGCCATCGCGACGGTCCGACCGGGACGGTAGACCGACGACGAATATCTTTTCGAACTATGAAGACGGTTATGATCTCGGGTCATCCGGCCATCATACGAGTGCCGCGACAATGGAAATTCAAACTCACACCAAGCGTGGTATTGTAGATGTCGCGTAACGGACCGCTTGCTGAGCCCCGCCGGTGGCTCCCACACGCTGAAAGCCCCGAACTACTGAGAGAATGGAATCCCAAGAATAGAACAGTGATAATTAACGCGGTGGTGAGTGTGTAAGCACGCCGTTTAGCGAATAGGCGCAAGTCCATCGTGTCTTCGGAATTATAAGAAAAGATAAAAATGAAGAAGAGATGAAGGTGCTGTGTCAATTTCAAAATCAACTTCGTCCAGAATAGGGTGAGAGCCTAAGAGGTAGCCGCTGGGCCGGAATTCCTCCAAACGCCGGGCCCAGCCCAAGCGCGGTTGTTGGTGAGGAAGCTGCAGATCTGAGAGGGCGTTAAAAGACGGGTTGTGATTGGATTTCCGGCGCCAGGGTATCAAATCAAGACTGAGTATCCAATCTTCGCCAACAAACTCTTTACAGCCAGCACAATGCGATTTGGCGTTTTGAAGAGTGAACGTTGGGTTGGCACCATTTGCGAGGCCACACAACTATGGAGGAGTGTGCAGTATTAAAGACGATATGGAGCGTCGGGTGTGAGACGGCCCAGGTCCTGCATTTCCTTGTTTTCTTTTGTTTCGACTTCCCAGCTTCTTGTGACGCAGCGACGATCTGCAATTCCTTAACATGACTCCCATTGACGTCCGAGTCTGGGTAGTATTCGCCTTCATCATCCCAATTTTGTCTTGCCAGTGGTTTCAACCGACCGCAAAAAGGGAACTCTGGCATGTTGGAGACGTTCACAACATCCAGTACCACACGGATCTCACCGCATACACCATCACTCTATGGCAACAGGCGATCGCCGGCGGTTCCGCCACGCCGGGGCCAATCATCTTCCGTGAGTACCTGGACAGTTTCAAATCTTCAACTTCATTGACTTTCCGGCGCCGCATCTAACTCAAGAAACCCCTGTAAAGAAGCCAAGACCGGTCCCGCGAAAGCACTTGGCTGGACGGTACAACTGTATGACTTCGATCTGGAGTCTTCAAACATCTTTTTCTTTTGGCTGAAGGAAGGAGGCCCCGAAAATGCGACGGGGCCCGTCACAGGACGGACAATGTCGTCCAGCTACTTCAACATCACCGACGAGCCTTCTCCAACCACCACGTCATCGTCGTCGTCGTCTAGCAGCACGAATCCCTCCAGGTCGACCGACCTTGGAGCCGCACTGTCATCGACCTCTTCGACAGCCACTCAGACCGGACCAGACCAAGGCGAAGCCACCGCGTCGAGCAGAATACCTGGTGAGGGCATTGGGGGAACAGACGGTGTATCTGAAGGAGGAGGAGGAGGGGAAGGCGGAGGCCTCCCGGTCGCCGCCCAGGCGGGCATCGGGGTGGGCGTTTCCGTTGTAGGGGTCGTGGTGATCATCTGCGGCATATTGTGGTTCCGGTACCTGAAGAAACAACAACAAATTCTCCTCGACCTCCAACGGAGAGCCCACCCTGAGCCTCCGCCTCCCGATGCTGCTGGGACCGGGACGTGGAAGCCGCAGGTCCCCCCTCCTCCCCCCGTCCAGTATTACCCTGTGTACGAGATGGGTTACCATTCCAGGACGCCTCCTGTCGAGCTCGGCTGTCATCCGCCAAACCTCAGGTAGAGGAGAGGGACTCGCAAGTCAAAGGTGGAGAGTGGAACTGTGGGATTGTGGGACAGGTATATTGATCCGGGGCAAGGACATTGAGGTGTATCTAGGGGTTCAGTGCTATCATTTTTTCATTGCGTTGTACATAGAGGACATGGATGGCATGCACCGTATTTTTGCCCTAATACCTATATTCGACTTCCTTACAGTTCGACTTTTTTTTGAAGGGCGAAGACATGCAAGTCTTTCAATAACTTTTCCATGATTTACCTGAATCGATTGACGATTTTGCCTATTAATGGCTCTCCCCTGTAGCACCGTTGGCAATTGCGCTAGATGTAGTTGTCAGTTCTCGACCACCGGATGTGCTCAAGTCTCAACTAGTAGTGGCGACGCTCACATCTAGCAGCCCTGCTGGACCTGGTGGCGGCTTTCGCTGGACACTGCTCCTAGTTGTTGCTCCACAAATGACTACACCCCATATAATAGTTGTAAACGTGGTTCCACGTGGTCTAAGACTCGGATGGTTTGTTAGTCATTGTAGCATACATGTAGCTATAGCACCGCAGATGCAAGGTTCAATGGCAGCGGACATATGCTATTAGTGAGGGCAGTCGAGAATGGAGCAGAGCAAACCTGATTTCAATGTTTGCGACGGGTTTTGAAATATGCTCTCGACGACTGGGTAAATCGACGATAGGGACGATGCTAGGTGTTTTCAAGAGGGGTTGGCTATCTGAATCGGTAGGTTACCTACTATATTTATATTGGAATACCAATAGTTACTTCCCTACCTAGGCACTTATTTCCATCCAGGTGGCTTTTGAAAGGGTCCTCAATTGGCCCCTGTTGTTTCATCCACCGACTAGAATAGAGGAAGATCTGGTCAAGGACGGCTTGACTTGCTCCGGGATACCAACAGGCGAGACGATAGGTCAAGGTGGGTTAAGGTGAATGGGCCAAGGAGGAAGCCAACAATGGCAGTGGACCACAGCCAAGCCGTGAAGCCATGCTAACGATCATACAATTCCAGGTTAACAATGATGTCCTAGAACCAAAAGTGACAACTGTCCAAGAGCATTCCTCTGAACAGCAACAAGTGCCAAAACTAGGACTCTAGGTCAACTTAGCGTTACCTACCTTACCTAGGTAAGTAACGTAGCTGGGCCAATGGTCGACAAATGATAGGTGTTTTAACTGACTACAACTTAACCACCTATTATCATTACGTAGGGTGACTCGAGAACTCACAGAGGTAGCCAGAGATAGCTGTTGTTGAGCCCTTCCCCTCTTCGCAACGTGACACCCGATTCGGGGAATTCGTCAAATAGGCGTCAAAAACAAACCAAACTAATCTTTAGATTCTGCTCGATGCTTGTGATGCTCGCCTCATCAATCCGACTCCTGACTTCTTTTCCCTCACATTCTTCTCGGACCAAGCCAGCTGGGCCCTGACGCGTGAGTGGTCAGAAGCATTTCGCTAAGGCGAAACATGAAACAATCCAGGCCGGGGTCCGATGTCACCCTGCTCGGAACGAGACAGCGCACAGACGTAAAACAGCCTGAGATTGGAGAGTTTGATAAGGTGGTTGTCACCCACTGGCAACAGAAGACGCCCACCAACCTCCGCCTTGTTCGTGCAGTTAGGTACCGAGTTAATGCTCCAGTCGAGGCGCCTGAGTGAGGGAACTTTCCGTCTGCCGATGCTTGCACGCCGCTCGGTCGGCAGTGGATCTCACACAACCAACGATGATTTGCATGAGCGGGACCGGTGCACCGAACCAATGCCAGAGTGACATCGAAAAAAAAAGTCATTCTGCAAAGTCGGCAATCACCACGGACAACTGACGAAGTGTGTTCCCGGAAAACCGGGCTCCTGTGAAAGATGTGCATCCTTGATCGCCTTGGAATATTTTTGATGTCCCTTGGTGCAGAAATGGTTGGGCTAGCGGCTGAACTGAACCGTTGAGATCGGCAATGTAAGTCACTGCCCAGATATCAGCTGGAAGACAACCCGAAAGGCAGCTCCATTAATAGAATCAGCCGCGGAGACCAGCGAGGCAGGCTGTGGGCAGTTGCTATGTACTTGAACCTGAAATCTACCTGCCTAAGATTCCCAGCAGCGCCTCTCTGCGCCGAAGTGGTGCTGGTATCACACGCAACATGTGCCAGAGACACCGAGTGATGAGTGGTCCTTCTGGAAGAGCTTCAACCCCTGCAGGGCCTCAGTGGACCTCCTCTCCCCGTACCCCTTTTCGTGCTCACTGATCAGACGGGCTTGGCTTCGCCAGCTGGAAGCAGGAATAAGGAGAGACCCCTGATTGGTGAGATGCCTTCAGTTCTGCAAGGCGGCGGGTGCATGGCTCCACTCTCCCACTGCCTGTGGGCAAAAAAAAAGCCCGTCTCCAAGTCGCATACTAATGCGGATGCTGGATTGCAGAAATAAAACGAAAGGCATCCGGAGTCCATAGACACTGTATTTACTTGATTTGCCTTGGATCCATCGGATATGTCACACCTAGCCTTTATTTATCTGTTTTCCTTTTTTTAAATTCATTTTTCCTTGCTTTCTTTTCCCCATGCTTCATTTTTTTTTTTGCAGCCCCGCTTTTCTTTTGGTCAGAAGGGACCTTGGCCCGTGATGTCAGGCTAGGGGTCTGGGGGTTTCTGTGCCTGCTGCTTTAGGTTGCACTTCCTGCTGCGCCAACTCCACCGCGCCAACTCCACCACGAACCTGATAATCCTCCAGCCATCGTCAAACTCTCGAGCGCCAATTCCATCGCTAGAGCCGGGCGAGCGACCCTTCCGAACCGATATGGCATTTCTTTTCAAATCGAAGAAGCATCAGGATCGAGGGCTCACGAGCCGCGATGGACAACAGGGCTCAGGGTCGTCCGCAGGGAGCGCGGCGGCGCGTATGAGAGCAGAGAAGGGCTCTCGATCTACACCTACCGGCAGTCTCCATTCTCTCGACAATGACGGCAGTATGGGCAGCCCCGAGCAATTCGCCCGCCAAAGAGGCCAGAGTCTCGACCAACAACCTCAGAGCTCTCCCCAAACCCTTCAACAACATCCAAACGAACAACAACCCGTACGTTTTCACACCTCACAAACGACCCGTGGCCTTCCTCTCCAGCGCGGTGGCACAGGCAACTGACATCTGGTCATTTTAGCTTCGCAATGGCGCGGCCTCACAACCGGGGACAAACCCGAACGCTTCGCTGTACCCTTGGTCGCAGCGGAGGTTAACATACACATCGTCGCATCCAAGTCCATTCCCGAGATATGGCGCCGCAGTCAATTCCGTCTCGTCCAAGGAGGGCGACATCTATGTAATGGGTGGTCTCATCAACAGCTCTACCGTTAAAGGCGACTTATGGCTGGTCGAGACCAACTCCAATATGTCCTGCTATCCGCTTGCGACCACCGCCGAGGGGCCAGGCCCGAGGGTCGGACATTCGAGCTTGTTAGTAGGCAATGCATTCATTGTGTTTGGCGGAGACACAAAGATCGAGGAAACCGATGTCCTCGATGAGACTCTCTACCTTTTAAATACATGTAAGATCCAGGCGCTGTTTCTCGAATTTTGAGATACTCGCTAACACGCAGTAGCGACCCGACAATGGTCAAGGGCACTCCCGACCGGGCCCCGTCCGGCAGGCCGATACGGGCACTCGTTGAACATTCTAGGCTCAAAGATATACGTCTTTGGTGGCCAAGTGGAGGGTTACTTCATGAACGACCTTGCGGCCTTTGACTTGAACCAGCTGCAAATGCCCAATAATCGCTGGGAGATGCTCATCGCCGGTAGTGACAGCGGTGCCCCGCCCCAAGGGAAGCTACCACCAGCGAGGACGAACCACACTGTCGTGACGTACAACGACAAATTATACCTGTGAGTTTCCTCATCTTTATTTGTCACGTGGAGCATCGCCCGTTGACGCTATTTAGGTTTGGCGGCACCAATGGGTTTAAGTGGTTTAACGATGTATGGTGTTACGACCCCATGACCAATCTCTGGTCGCAGCTGGATTGTATTGGCTATATTCCTTCACCGCGGGAAGGCCATGCTGCAGCCATTGTCGATGATGTCATGTACATTTTCGGAGGCCGCACGGAGGAAGGGGCAGACCTCGGAGATTTGGCGGCGTTTAGGATCAGCTCCCTCCGCTGGTACACCTTCCAGAACATGGGCCCGTCGCCCTCACCGCGATCCGGGCATAGCATGACCGCGGTTGGAAAGACGGTTGTGGTTTTGGGAGGAGAGCCGAGCTCCACCTCCATCACCGTTAATGACTTGGCGATTGTGTACTGTTTGGATACGACTAAGATCCGCTATCCGAATGACGCAGCCGCAAACCGAGATGCTCCAAAGAACAGGCGCCCCAGCGATGTCACGGCTCAAAATACCGCACGAAATGCGCCATCACGCGAGGGCTCGAACGGCCCCCCGGATCCCAGCAGATCCAACGGCCCGCCTAATGGCCCTTCCAGGCTTCCCAGGTCTATGGGGCCAGGAGGACCTGCCGGCCCACCACCCCAGGGGCAAGCTCCGAAACCAGGGCTCAGCGCCGCCCCTCCACCCCGGCCACGGACCTCCTCTCTAGAACGCCCAGATGAGACTCACACCTCCCCCGTGACATCCCCTATCCCACAAGGAGTTGCGTCGCTCCGGGAGGCTGAAAGTTCTGCCGCCGCAAATGGGAGGCGTACACCTCCAACTCAGGCCGCCGATGCACCAAGGACGAAACCCTCTAAACAGGGGCGAAGTCAAGGTTCCGCTGACAGCTCAACCGAGCCAGCTCTGAAACAGGTTGTACCTCGCCCAGCCTCCCCTCCGCCGCCAACTCGGCAGCCTAGCAACCCCCTGGGTAGGAGATCCTCGGCGAGGAGTTCCCAATCTGTCGCTCTTCTCAAAGAGCTCGACTCTGCTAGAAATCGGAATGCCTGGTATGCGTCGGAACTCGAGCTGGCCCGTAGAGCTGGCTACACCCCCAATACATCACTAAGCCCGGTACTCGACAACCGCACCATGGAAACTTTCGATGACGAGGATAAGCCGCTTGTGGAAGCGCTGCTTGCTATGCGGACGGAACTTGCCAATGTCCAGGCATCCGTCGACAAACAGGCAGTTTTTGCGGCCAAGCGAGTCGCCGAAGCCGAGAAACAACGGGATGCCGCTATCCAGGAGGCAATCTACGCTAAGGCCAAGTTGGTAGCACGTGTAGGGGGAAGTGCGAGTAGCACGCCGCAACTCGATAATGGGGAGGATGACGACCGTTCCAGCGAAATTGGCAGGAAGCTTGCCTACGCGCTCAACAGTCAGAAAGAACTCCAGGACCAGCTAGATCGCCTCAGCATCGAGTACGAATCGGAGAGGAAGGCGCGGAAACTCGCAGACGAAACGGCCAATGCAGCGCACAAGAGGATGACGGATCTTGAAACATACAAGCAGCAAAACGCTTCCGAACTCGAGCGACTCAAGGCTGAGCTACACATGACTCAGAAGGAGGCCCGGGAGAAGTCGGTCGCCGCCGTGGAAGCCGTGGCTGCCGCGGAAATGCTCCGCGCCGAAAAGGCCGAGTTCGAGCAGAAGTACACCGAGGCCACAGGGAGCTCCAAGGAACATTCGGAGACCTTCGCTAGTTTGCGTGGTGCGGTGGCCGCCTCCGCCGAGACGAAAGCTCTACTGGAGCGCAAACTTGACGAGGAACGGGCTCTCAGGGAAACCATCGAGTCAAAACTCAATAAGTTGAAGGCCGAGTACGAGGCACGGACCGCCGAGCTTGTCGCCGCGACGCAACGCCTACGGGACACCGAAGAGCTGGCTGAGCAGCACGCCAACGAGGCACGACTGCATCGTGAAGCCGTGATGGCCGGCCTGGAGAAAATGACGATGAAGGATGCTCCCAACTCGGACACTGGCTCCGTCGAACGGATTCGTGCTCTCCAGGGGCAGGTAGACGCAGCCAATGCTTTGGTCAAAAAGTACCAGCACGAAGCGGATACTGCGGCAGACAAACTCCGAGGCGCGGAGGAGCGCATTGCTGGACTTGAAGCATACCAAGAACAGGCCAGCCGCGAGGGTGTATCGATCCGTCGGCAGCTGCAGAACGCTCTAAGGGAAACGCAATCTCTGCAGGCAGGAAACTCGGATCTTAAGCAGCAACTGTCAAAGCAGCAGGTTGAGAGCAATGCCATGCTTGTCCAGTACAATGCTTTGAAGGATATCCTCGGCGAGCGGGGAATTTCACCCACCGTGGCTATGCGGTCGCGCAGCAGCCCGCGAAGCAGTCCCCGCGAAGGATCGCCCGAGCAGATGCGCCTGCGTGAGCTCGAACAGCGGCTTACCACAGCGCAGGCGGCGCTTGAGGAGGCGAAACAGCAAGCCGCGGCCCAGGCGCAAGTATCAGAATCGACGTACCGTAACAAGCTCGCACAGCTCGACAACGATTACCAGTCGGCCGTGCAGTATGTCAAGGGTACCGAGAATATGCTCCAGCAGCTTAAGGAGCAAAGCACGCGTTATAAAAACGAGAACCTCGAGCTGAAGAAGCAGCTAATTAACTTGGAAGAGGCGCTCGGCGCTGATGGTCGCCGTCTGGAAACCTTCCAGCGCGACCTGGAGCAACTCCAACAAGAAAACGCCCTTCTCGAACGGCGCGCCCAGGATGCTGAGCAAAAGGTCAGCACTCTCCTCGACCAGGTAGAGCTCTCGGTGGACAACTACCGCCGCCGGAGCAGGCAGGTCCCCAGCCTGAACTCGGAGTCCATCGGCATGGCCACCTCCAGCACAGCCAACGGTGGCGGCAACGGCAACGGGAACCACCACCGCATACCAGGCCACCTGCGCCAGGAGTCCACCGCCAGCGAGGCCGAGAGCCTCTACGACCCCTCCGCCCCGGCCCACGGCACTACCACCACCGCCGGCGGCAGCGGGCTGGGCGAGGCGCGGAACAGCGCGGCGCTGGACAGTCTGGCCAACGAGCTGGAGACGCTGCGCAGTCACTGGGAGACGACCAACAAGAACTACCGGCTCAGCAACGCGTTCGACATAGACGCCCACCCGGTCGCGACGGGCGCGGGCGCGTCGTCCCGGAAGGATGACGGTGCCGGTGCCGGTGCTGGTCTGGGTTTGAGCGAGAGCCTCGCCGACTGGAGAAAGAGGCTGGATGAGGGCCACCCAGATGCTCCCGGTGGTGCGAAGTGAGAGAGAAAAGGTGTGTGCGTGTGTGCGTTGGGATGCGGGATTTTGTATACGCGTGGGATAGACGGGGAAGGGCGAGGGAGGAGGGGGTGTACTACTAATATTCTGGGTGTGGTTTCAACCGAACAGGCGGTTCCTTCTTGTTTCATTTTCTGCTTACCTACTTGGAGAAGCTGGGGGTGTTTTCTTTCTTGCCTTTTTCTTTCTCATGTCGGCATCACCGACCGAACATGTGGAAGCCGGCAATTTGTTGTCATTTTCTTTTTCTTGCTTTTGTCTTGACTGACTGAGCTGCCTAGGCTGCTTTCTTTTTTTCGTTTTCGATTTTCTTCACCTCCGTTCTTCTCGTTTGATCGAACACCACGGAGGTTGAGCGGCTTTACGAAGCGAGCTGTGCTTGATGGTGCTTGTTTTGCTGTACTTTGCTCTGTGTGACGATATATAGGCGGTCAGCCCTTTTTGTTGTCGTTTGTTTGATACTGGATGGATGGAGACTGGACAGTGGGGGGGATGATGGATGGATGAAGTCAATGAGGAAGGGGAGCCCAGGTTATATCCGCTCTTTCCCTGGCGGCGGGTGCCAGATGGAGTTTGTGTTGTTTGAATAATATACCACTGTCTCTTCCGTTGTGCTTTGCTTTTCGGCTTTTTTGGCTATCGGTCATTTATAATGTGTAATGGTAGTAGACTCGGGATAAAACAAGGATGGGCTCTGGATGTGGAGGTTGGAATGTGTTGACGCTAGGAAAATCGGCATATTTTTCTGTTGTCATCTTCTGGGTAGGGTTATGTCGAGTATAAATAGCAATGTACTCATTTTATTTCCACGCCTAACAGCCCCATTTGTTCTAGATATCTTTCTATCTAACTCACCGCTTTCATCCAAATCGAACTCCAAACATCAAGCCACGCATATGACCAATCTACAACCGACCTACGCCTCCAACCCATCAATACACATCCCCTAGTATCAATGCGATATCAGACGATCCCAGTTATGAGGCGAAAACACTAACCAACCCCCTCACCACTACTGCGCGGTGATTAGACTGAGATAGATCCCCCACCCCAGCCCCGCCATCGCACCCATCAAACTCCTCGCCTCCACACTCGTCAAAAACACATAATTCACCAAGCTCACCAGCGGCCAAAACCGCCACCCCGCCTTGATCAACCCCCAAAACTCCACCTTCATCAACGCCCACACGCTCGCCCACGCCACATCCTGATACCTCAGCACCTCCGACCCGCCGCCCCCCAACAAAAAACGCCAACCCCCCCACCCCCACCCCCCCATCCACCACCCGCCGCCGCGGCGCGCGCCGCGTAGTGGTGGGCCATGGCCTGGCGCGCGGCGTGCATGAACAGGCTGTACATGGCGGTGTTGGCGGCGGCGCCGACGGTCTGGTCGAGGAGGGTCTTGGCCGCCGTGTTGCGCTTGTTGAGGCGCGGCTCGACGAGGGCCTTGGGGCCGCCCTTTGCGGCGTCCAGCTTGGCGTCCGGGTCGGAGGCGGCGGACACGGCCGCGGTGGTGGGGGCGAGGTGGTACGCGGGGAAGGTGCTTTCGAGGAAGTCTTGCCAGAAGGAAGTTGCGGAGGCGTGGAAGAGCAGGGAGAAGAGGGCGTATTGGAAGACGGGGATGTAATCCGATTGTGAGGGGGGTCTGTGGTTGGTTTGGGGTGGGGTTGGTTAGTTAGTGTTTTGGGTGGGTGAGTGAGATTGGGGGGTTTATGAAGAAAATAACGGACGTTGCTTTTGATGAAGCGGTGATGGCTTGAAGCCTAGGACATTGGAAATGGTCAGAGATGACCGGGCGGTCTGGAGGGTCCGCCGTTACAATTGGTGGAGGCATGGCTGCGGGTTTTGTGAGTGAGTCGCCTGGTGGTAGTGGCAGATGATTTCACAGTAGCCTGAACCTCAAAATGAGGGTTTGTTTGGGAATTTGAGTTTGGGGGTGAGAAGTGAAATAAATGGTGTTGAGACGGCGCTGAGTGCTTGCTTGTCCTTGACGAAAGCGAGTGCAACGCCGCTGGACCCACTTGCCACGCCGTTCCTAGTCTCACTGGTTGGCCATGGACGAATGTGGCATGAAACAATTGAAGGAGAACCGGACATTTCTGTCCTTGCAGCTGAATATTGTCGGTGAGAATACCGAGGGTACATGGTTTTCTTCGCCGAGCTTCTCCATTCTGAGTGGTCGAGGTGACAGTATGAGTGGCCCAGAATGTGTTCGCAAATTTACCGAGTTAACAAGTCTCAGTCATTTCTGTTCACGTCTAGTGGTAGTACATGCTCTGCAATTCATCTCACATTCCGCGTTGAATCGCTGTTCGCTCCGTGTATAGGTAGCCTGCATCCTGCCATCAACCCGCGGCCAAACGGCTCTCATACCCCCTGTTTCTTCCCGCAAGTGGCTGCTTAAGAGCGGCAGAGGATCCACATGAAGAACAGCTGCACAACGTAGGAGTAAAAGAATAGGAACTGCGTCCGCTGGCTCCTCTTGGCCCGTGAGTCGAGGGGGTGCATCGTCTGCATTGGACCCCGGTTGTCGTTGTTGTTCTCGGGTAGGAGAACGTATTTGAGAGAGCGCATCTAACCCTCAAGTCAGCTATGAAACGGTAAACGACGTAGATCTGAACAGCACAACTTACCAGGAAGAGTGAGTTTGCCAAGAAGGTGTAGATGAACACAGACCACCCGATCCAGCCGCCCGTTCCCTTCCCGCCATTAACAACCTCAGCCACGCTGATGGTGACAATCACACCCACGAACTTGTAACCCGAGTACGCCACCAAGTCCAACAACTGCGACTCGTTCGAGATGCTCAGTAGGTAGCAACCCAGCTTCAAACCCAAGATCTCCACTATCACTGCCACCACCGCCGTGGTCGCAATATACCCGAATAGTTCCGGTTGGAATTGGCCCTTTAACCCGGAGATCAGGGCCTGCAGGAAGATGTATGTGACCAGCGACATGACGGGGATGTACATATCGGGGCTGTTGACGTCATCGCGCGGTGGCAGGTACCAGGCCTCCTGCCCCGAGGGCCCCGTAGCCTGGCGTCTGGTCCATGGCTTGTGCCGCCAGGGGAAGAGGACGAGGAACAGTTTGTTTATTACGTAAGAGTTGGTGACAATAAAATAGTGTTTGAGCGCCGAGACGTTGACGAAGCGGTTCACCTGGTGGTTGCAAGTTAGTATGATGTATCACAAAAGCCTCGTTGAGTGCAGCTGGGCGTACGTTTTGTTCAATATATTCTTGCCCCTGCCTGAACGCTGTCTGGCCAAATTGCGATGCTATTTGCGCGGCCGGGTCGTTGATGAAGTTGCCGTACTGTCCAAATACATTGGGTCCTGCCGATGGCACCGGGCCTTGTTGTTGCTGTTGATGCTGCTGCTGGTGTGGTTGTTGAGGGTACGGGCTGCCATCATAGCCGCCTTGGGGTTGTGAGGTTGGTGGAGGCGGGGACCGCAGCTGGGGGACTGTCGAGACGTGTTGCGGCACCGGGTGGTGGAGGGGAGGGGAGCGTCCGTAGGTTGCTCGTTGCTGCATGATGCGCAATTGATAGAGGGTAGGAAGTAATACGGTTTGATTCTGAGGCTTTGAGGAATTCGTTGGTGGGCGGATCGGTCGCCGCGGTCGGCAATTGACGAGGAGTGTGGTGATGGGAGCTCGGTGCCCTCAAAATGCGGCAAGTTTGGCTGTTTCTGGACATGTGTTTTCAGCAGCTTATTGCGTGTCGAGTCCCCTGAATGGTAAAGCTTGGCAGTAGATGGGCCGGTTAATCCACGGCCGATGCCGCAAGGCCCAGGCCCGCCCGGCAACGCCAACCTATCACTGAATGCGATTCTTCTTGGGAGGGACAAGGGGCTGCAGCCATTGCCACAAGCGTGGAACACGCGGCCGAGAGAACAGTTTACACGATTCACTGATCAGTCTTTTTGCATCAGCAAAAGCCAGCAACAAGGTCGGTGCTCCACCTGCGCTTCACCATGTTGGACGCTTTCGAAATCATCAACACCTCCGGTGTGGTTCTTTGGTCTAGGAATTATGCAGCTGTCAGCCCCTCGGTAGTCAATAACTTCATCTCGGATGTCTTTATCGAGGAGAAGAGCACCGTCACCGGCGCAAAGGATGGCGCATCCGCCGCCGCCAACCCACCTTACAAATATGATCAGCACAGTTTAAGATGGACATTCAACAAGGAATTGGGCATCATTTTCGTCGTGAGTACCAGGAATCCCCTTCTCTATCTTCTTCGCCACTGACACTTGCGACAGGCAGTCTACCGGTCTCTCCTCCACTTGCCCTGGATCGATAAGCTCGTCGACAACATCAAAGCTATCTTCTTGAGTCTCTACGGCGACCAACTTAAGAAGCCAAACACCACCATCATCGAGTGTATCAAGTTCGACGAATACTTTGAACAGCAAATCCAAGAGCTAGAGCAAGGCAGCAGCAAGTCGGATACACGTGCATACATTGATGAGGCTACCTCCGAGGATGCGGGCGACGACCCTCCTTTGCCGCCAGCTCTTGTACCCAACCAGAAGCCTCAGGACAAATCGTCGGCCGAACCTTCCCCGGTTGCAACACCTAATGTCTCGCGCCCGTCAACTCCCAGCGCAAGCCACCTGCTGGTGGCCAAGCCTGGACCTGGCGGCAAGATGTCGAGACGAGCAAGAAAGATCCAGAACACCACTTCGGCGCCACCTTCATCCGGCGACGAGGGCCCGGGGCGGAAGGGGAAGCCGGTTAAGGCGGCGAAGCGCGGGCGGAAATGGGATGCAGATGGGCTTGCGGATGAAACCGACGACGTCCAGCTCGATTACTCAATCACAAACGACAGTGGGGCTGAAGCTGGTGGGAGGCCAGGAGCCGTCGAGGAAGTGGATGCTTCCACGTGGGGTGAGACAAGCAAGGGGAAGTTTGTGCTCAGGGATTTGGGTGATGAGGTTCATTCTATTCTGGCGGATGCGGACGCCAAGAAGAACACCACAGCCAAGGCCGAGGGGTCGACGGGTCTTGTTGGCTCAAGTTTGAGTGCCATCGGAGGACTGTTTAGGAACGTGGTTGGTGGCAAGACCTTGACGAAGCAGGATCTCGAGAAGGCGATGAAGGGCATGGAAGAACATCTTCTCAAGAAGAACGTTGCGCGAGAAGCTGCCGTGAGGCTGTGTGAGGGCGTTGAGAAGGAACTCCTTGGAGTGAAGACGGGAAATTTTGAGAGTAAGCTCGCTTCCCTCGCCCTTGACCCCTAAAACACTACCACTAACACTTACATCAGGTATAAACGCGAGGATACAGAAAGCCATGGAAGCCTCCCTGACCAAGATGCTCACCCCGACATCCTCCCTTGACCTCCTTCGTGAGATCGACGCCATCACCGCGCCGTCCGCTACTTCTCTCCGGAAAGCCCGCCCTTACGTCATGTCTATCGTCGGCGTCAACGGTGTCGGCAAGTCCACCAACCTTTCCAAGATCTGCTTCTTCCTTCTCCAGAACAAGTATAAGGTTCTCATCGCCGCCGGCGACACGTTCCGCTCTGGGGCCGTCGAACAGTTGGCAGTACACGTTCGCAATCTCAAGGAGCTTACGGCTCGTGAGGGTGGACAGGTCGAGCTATATCAAAAGGGGTATGGCAAGGATGCTGCGGCCGTGGCCAAGGATGCCGTTGCTTTTGCCGCGCAAGAGGGTTTCGATGTTGTGCTCATTGATACCGCTGGGCGGAGGCACAATGACCAGCGGCTGATGTCGTCGCTCGAGAAGTTTGCCAAGTTTGCGCAGCCGGACAAGATCTTGATGGTCGGCGAGGTATGTCTACTCTGAACCCACTCTCTACGCACAAAGATCTAAGAATACTGACTCATCCGATTAGGCGCTCGTCGGCACGGACTCGGTCGCCCAAGCCAGGAACTTCAATGCCGCCTTTGGGTCCGGCCGGTCCCTAGATGGCTTTATTATTTCGAAGTGCGACACTGTTGGAGACATGGTCGGCACGCTGGTCAGCATTGTGCATGCCACGAACGTGCCCGTGTTATTTGTTGGTGTTGGGCAGCATTACTCGGACTTGAGAAACTTCTCGGTCAAATGGGCCGTTGAGAAGCTGTTGAGTAGCACATGAGACGGTATCAGAGGGCCAGTTAGATATGGCGTGCGTCTTGCGCAGAATTAGGATATTAGTAATGTCTTTTAGAGTCCGTGATAGGATAAACGTTACCCCCAACATACCGGCACTTCTGGTTCTCGGTGCCTGGTCTTGCTGTGTATAATCTGTACCTCTGTTGCCCCTGATTTCCATTTCCGTTTGCTAAGGGTTAGGGTCGTTCGTTTGTAAAGCCATCACGTGTTTTCGTGCCAACCTCAAACTTTCGACGCCCCGCGAAAACGCGTCTCTTCCAATCGGCCTCGACTGGGCGTGTTTCCCCAACGTCGCATCACCGACACCATTTGCTTCCCCGATCGCCGCACCGACGATGCTAGCGACAAATGGCTTCCGACTTGCACGGTAAACCGGCCCGGCCCGGCTACCAACATCAACAGCTCCATGGCTTTAATGGTGCCACAGGACCGCCCCCCTCAACCCTCGCCGCCCAACTCGTCGAGAACATTTCAACAACAGCCTCCAAATCCTCCCGACCCGACGAGACCACCGAGCTAAAGCGCCTATTTGCCGCCATCGAGAAGGTCAAGAATGACCCGGGCTCCCTCAAGTCCCACGAAGAGCGCGTCGAGCACAATCATCTGCTCGTCTACGTCTGCGGCGGCGTCTTCCTCGAGAAGCTGAAATTGGACGATGCGTTTACCGACCGGGAAAGGCTCCGAGCCGACGCGCTCAAGGCGGTCAACTTCTTGTGGGTGACCATCAAGGAGACGCCGACGGTGTTGAAGCGCACGACCGACGGCAAGGCCTATCTGGGCAGGGGTTCGGAGCCGCTCTGGGTGTGGATCTTGCCCAAGTTGCTGCGCATGCTGGGGCATCGGCGGTGTATTGGCATGTCGAAGGAGATTGAGCAGTTGTGTCAGCGTGTGTTGCTGCTGGCTGCGGGGAATACTGGGTTGTGGGATTTGGGGAATGCGTTGATGGAGTATTTCAGGGCGAACCTAAGTGGTGAGTGTCGAGTTGTATCCGGCTCTACTGCAGCGCTGACTGACTCGTTGGGCTTGCAGCTATCATTGCGAGTTTGAAATCCAGGACCCCGTTTTCGCGCGAGACTCCCTTTGAGATAAAGCTGCCACCGAAGGCTCTCCTCGATACCCTACCCCAGGGTGCACCCCGCGGATGCACCCTCACACTTCGGGACGCCGAGCACGCCATTCGTCATGCCTTAGGTATACTGGAAATAATTAAGGGCGTGGTATACAAACCAGATGCCCAGGCTTCTTTACTTTACGGCCAGAATCTAGTTTGGCTCCTGGACACCTTACAGCCGCTGAGCTCGATCCTACTTAGCTGGCCAACGTCCCTTGGGATTGGCTTGGATCCGATCCTTCAAATCGCCATAGACTTGGCAGACTCTCACAGTGACTCCCAGGGGTCAGAATCAATACTCTACCACAAAGCCAGCGCAGCTTTGGTCTTGGTTTGCGCGGATTTCTTGCAAACGCCCCAACCGCTCCTCACTGAGGACGATGATGGCGTGGCCCATAGACGGGCCTTCTGCTCTGCGTTGATTTGCCTTGCTAAAGCTTCAACCGATCATGCACCAACATCACGGCTTGTGGTTTCCGGGCTGCTGCCTTCTGCTCAACGGCTAGTTTCCGAGAATCCTGTGGTTGGGGAAGGGACAGATACCTGGGTATGCTTTGTCTCTTTTATTGCAATAGTTAGTCACCCTGCTAACCATACCTCAGCGATCTGTTCACCTTCTAACCGAGGTAACAGCCAACTATCCACTTGAAAGCCGCAGCGAGGAGACTCGGCCGGCTATGTTCATGGATCCCGAGCTCGGCCTTCAGCTTCAGAGACTAGCGCTTCGGCCGAATAATGATGGGCCCGGCAACCCGGTTGCTAAACGGAAAAGATTGAATGATGACGAACCACCATTGTTTCTCGAGCTTAGGACTCAACTGTGCCGGCTGGCAACCCGCGATCCTGACACCCCAATAGATGAATTGGAACCTACTATAATGTGTGTTCCGCTTACGTGTTCAACGAGATCCATCGGACTAACGGTTTTATAGTGACCAGTTCCCGGCGATGGATGAAGAGGACCAGTGCTACCTCATCGACCTCGTTTGTCGTATACCCTGTGCCGCTGACCACACGTTGAAGCTCGGGAGGGCAAAGCAATCAGCGCTACCCGCATTCCTGTGTTCCTTTTGCTCGGAGGCTAAGTTGACCGACTTGCCGGCTGCACCCCGACTCGAACAATTACATGCTATTGGAATCTCGATATTTAGTAGCATCATCAAGCTTCCGAGCTTCTTAGAATCCCGGCGACTTCGAGTATCTGCTATGATTGTCCTCCGACGTCTTGCAAAGCACTCGACAGACAGCGGGCTCTGGGACTTGGAGAAATCCGGTCCTGGGCAATGGTGTCTCCAGTCGTTACAAAGTTCCATCCGAGAACTGCGCATTGCTGCTGGACGAGCCCTCGCTGTTTTCATCTCGGAACCACTCACGCCGGGATTCGACTGGGAAATCCTGAGGCGGAACAGGGCCAACGCATTAAGTATACTCAAGTCAGTCTCCGACAAGGGCGCCGCAAATTTGCATGAAACGTGCATCATGGCTTGGGCCCAGGTCGGCAAGGTCGTGTCCGTTGATGAGCTCAACCTTGCCGTCATCACGCTGGTGGAGTATCTAGGACACCGCAGCATAATCGTGTCAGGCCTCGCTTTCAATGAGATTCTAAATCTCGCCGAGTTCCGGGGAGAAACTCCGGCACAGCTGTTCCAGCATTTCTGGGCAAACCTAGCGTTCTCTGTTGTCAAGGACCTGGTATCCAAGCCGCAGACGGCACAGCTGGTTGCCGACCTGATGCAGATGAGTGTCTCTGACCTCCTGCTCACAATACAGAAACATGCCCTGCCCTGGCTGGTCCTTACCAAGAAACGGGAGGTTATACAAAAGATCACTGAGGCACGGGGTGATACCGAAACCTGGGAGGCGTGTATGGATGCAGGTAACCTGCCATCAATCCTGGCGCTCCTCCTTGTGCAGGATGCTCCTGACATCGCCTCTCATACCATGTCCTTACTTGGACACGTCTCCCCTCACGTGGACAGGTTTGAGCTGGTGGAATTGCTACGAACAGATCCCCTCCCTATTGCCCTGGAGCTTCTCAAGGCCAGTGCTGGTGCGAATGACGCTCGAAAGGCGCGAGTAAGTTGATTTGAATCGATCCATGATTGCTAAACAGCACACTGACTGCATACAGGTTCGAGCCGCGCTGACCACGATGGCGACACTCCTTTTGGCGGACCAGAAAGATAAGCGGAAGAAGACACAGATTGTAGGACGCTATCTGCAACAGCATGCACTCGGCTTGACAGCACGGTTGAGTGAGGTTATCAATGATACCTGGCTCTCAACTCCTCCAATTTCGGAGCAGCAGCGGTGCCTCGGGGCTATGGAAGAGATGATAAGGATATGCAACACCTTCGTGTGTATTGCTCGTCCGCAGATCTCGGCTTGCCTCCTCTCTGCTCTGGCATCCGAGGAACTGCGCTCTGCCGCCTTCTCCTGCTGGGAAGTCATGCTCACTCACATGGAAGCGGCGGACGTGGAGGCACTGATCGAGACCACCTTCTTCGTCATCGGGTCTTACTGGAAGTCCTTCGACAAGCTAACCAAGAAGAAATCCGAGCTTTTGATCTGGAAGCTACTGGAAGATCATAACCGCATCTTGGCCGACCACGTTTATCAGCTGCCCTCGCTGAACCACGTAGACGATCTTGCAGAGGTTTGCAAAGAGTTGGACAATCTTCGGGGGCCTTTGGATAACCGGGCAGCATTTGCTGTCTTCGCCAAGCGATTGGAACATGAGAACCCTGGAGTGGTGGAACAGGCACTGGTTGAGCTGATTGCATTCCTCGACAAGAACCAGGACTACCTCCAAACCTCGGCCATCAGCGAGCAACCAGACCCGGTTGTCACCGAACTTATGCGCTCCTTGCTGGACTGCTCCGCAAAATACAATGGCTGGCATCTTGATGTTACCCGACTCTGCGCCCAGGCGGCTGGTCTTGTTGTCTGTGTAGATTCGAATCGTCTGGAGGCGGTTCGCGAGCAGAGCCAATTCGTTGAAGTTCGCAATTTCGACGACGCTTCCGAGACCACCGATTTTGTCGCCTTCATGCTCGAGAACGTACTCGTCAAAGCCTTCCTATCAACTGCCGACACTAAGTTTCAAGGGTTCCTCTCCTACGCGATGCAGGAGCTCCTCCTAAGAACCGACTTCAACTACGCTCACCTCCAGCAAAGCCAAGGCGGCGTTAATGAGGCGATCTACAGAAAGTGGCTTACCTTTTCGGAGAACACACGGGAAGTGCTGACGCCGTTCTTATCGTCGCGATTCGGAGTGGCTCCTATGGTGCAGCAGCCGACCGAGTATCCCATATTCAAACCCGGGCGGTCATATGCCTTCTGGCTGAGAGCCCTCGTTCTTGATCTCCTCCGGAACGCCCAAAACATCAATAGTGAAGCTGTTTTCGAGCCACTGTGCCGGCTGATCAAGGTTAAGGACCTCACCGTAACTGAGTTCCTGCTGCCGTATGTGGTTCTGCATGTCATTGTGGGCCAGGAGAGGACGAATGACTTCAGGAAAAAGATCTCGGCTGAGCTGGTGGCAATGTTGAAGTACCAGCCCCCGGAGACTGCTTCGTATGTGGAAAAAGAAGAGGCGAAGTTATTCTACCAGGTATGGGCCGGTTCATGTTTACCTCCGAAATGTCACCTAACCTCTAACAGGCCGTGTTTCGCATCCTTGACTATTGCATGAGGTGGAAACAAGTGAAAAGGTCTCAACACAGGCAGACAGACCGCGACCAGCAACAAATCCAATGGGTCCAGGGGGTCATTAGCTCTCTTGACCCGGAGTTGATATCCCAACGAGCAGTCGACTGCAACGAATATGCACGGGCGCTCTTCTTTCTGGAGCCGCACGTTGAGAGCCGTGAGAATAAAGCGGGTAAGGAGGAGAACGATCGTATTTTGCAAACTTTGCAGAGTATCTACACACAAATCG
This sequence comes from Chaetomium globosum CBS 148.51, assembly GCF_000143365.1. Classification (NCBI taxonomy): domain Eukaryota; kingdom Fungi; phylum Ascomycota; class Sordariomycetes; order Sordariales; family Chaetomiaceae; genus Chaetomium; species Chaetomium globosum. The sequence goes on from NT_165978.1 coordinate 2,969,147, forward strand.
ACGACCCGGATGGTCTCGAAGGTGTATCGGCACACTTACAACATGTGACTCTAGATCAGCAAGCCCTTAACCACCGCAAAGCCGGACGATGGACGGCAGCGCAGACATGGTATGAGATCCGGCTCGCCGAGTCCCCCGAGGATGCGGATATCCAACAGGACCTCTTGACTTGTCTGAAAGAGTCCGGACAACACGGTAAACCTGTCCACGCATAGTGAGAAACAAATCCCACTAACATATTTGCAGATGTTTTGCTCAACTATGTCGAAGGCATGAGCCTAAATAACATAAACAGGATCGCACCATTCGCCGTCGAAGCTTCATGGGCCACCAGCAGATGGAAAACCGTCCAGAAGTATCTCCAGCTGTACAGCGGGGGAGACGTCTCAGAGGTGTTCAATCTCGGCGTCGGGCAAGCCCTGCTCTGCCTCAAGAATGGAAACATCGACAAGTTCAAGGAGCATATCCAAATGCTACGGGACAAGGTGGCTGGTTCCATGACATACTCGACGACTGCCTCGCTGCGCGCTTCTCATGATGCCATGCTCAGGTGTCACGTTTTGAGTGACCTGGAGATGATCGCCAACGAAAATCTTAAGGGAGACGGCGATCAGCAGGACGTTATTATGAACCTGGACAGACGGCTCGAGGTACTCGGGGCGCGCGTGGGTGATAAACAGTATCTGCTCGGGATCAGGAGAGCGGCAATGGAGTTGATGCGGTATGTCTACCTTGTTTCCCTTGACTCGAGCACGGCTGCTAATCCGCTTAGACCCAAATTTGGGAATGAAGACATCTCGTCACAATGGTTGTCTAGCGCGCGGCTGGCGAGAAAAGCCGGGTCCATGCATCAGTCCTTCAACGCTGTGCTGCATGCGCAGCAGCTTGGAGACGGCTCCGCTATCATCGAGAACGCCCGGCTGTTTTACAAGGATGGGCACCATCGCAAGGCGATTCAGACCTTGCAACTCGCCATCTCCACCAACTCCTTTATCAATGTCAGTTCCTTCAGCACCAGCGTGCCGCCAACCTCAAGCAAAGGGCCAGCGGCACAGCGCAATCTCTTAACGGCAAGAGCCCACCTCCTCCTTGCAAAGTGGCTCGACTCAACGGGTCAAACAAATGCCGGAGCACTTCGGTCACGATACCAGCAAGCAGCAAAAACACACTCCAAGTGGGAGAAGGGCCATTACTATCTTGGCCGCCACTACAAGAAGGTTTTGGAGTCGGAGAAGGCTCTCAAACCAGACGACCAGACGGACTCGTACCTGAGCGGCGAGACCGCGAAGCTGGTCATCGAGAACTACCTTCGCTCTCTCATTTACGGGACAAAGTATCTCTCTCAAACCTTGCCGCGCATTTTAACGTTGTTCCTTGAACTGGGCGCTCAGGTTCAAGTCGACAAAGCCGCCGACGGCAAAATATCAATATCTCGGGAGCTGCAAATGCGCAAGAAGGCCATCTTTCACGACCTATGCAAGAGCTTCATGAAAAACATAATCCGACTGCCAGCATACGTATTCTACACATCTCTACCGCAAATTGTGGCAAGAATAGCGCATCCTAATCTGGATGTGTTCAAGGTGCTGGAGTCGATGATTCTCAAAGTGGTGGAGGCGCATCCCCAACAGTCCATATGGAGTCTGTTCCCACTTATGGCGTCAAGACAGACTAGCGAACGCCGAACCAGAGGACTCCAGATCTTACAGGCTGCTCGTAACCTCGGAAAGAAGGCACATGGTTCGTCTCACGATCTCAGATCGTTACTGAAAATGGGCGAGAAGCTGGCCGAACAACTCTTACTGGCCTGCAAGAACGGCGATTTCCCGAATAGCAGGACGACCACGGCGAGCATTACGAGAGATCTCAACTTCAACCACCAATGCACTCCCTGTCCGCTAGTGGTGCCGATCGAGGCCTTTTTGACTGCGGCGCTACCAACACTCACAGATACCTCCCGGAAACACAAGGCATTCTCCAGGGATGTAGTTACCATCAGGGGTTTCCTTGACCATGTCCTAGTACTCGGGTCCTTGGCAAAACCACGCAAGCTCACGGCATGCGGGTCTGATGGCAAGCAGTACGGCCTGCTGGTCAAGCCCAAAGACGATCTCCGCACTGACCAGCGGCTGATGGAGTTCAACACTCTCATCAACCGTTCCCTCAAGCGGGATGCCGAATCCAGCAGGCGTCAACTCTACATCCGCACGTATGCCGTTACGCCGCTCAACGAGGAGTGCGGTATCATTGAGTGGGTGGACGGGCTCAAGACGCTGCGTGACATCTTGCTCGCCATCTACAAATCGCGCGGCATCGTACCTAATTACCAGGAGCTCCAGATCAAAATGAACCAGGCTGCCGCATCGCCCTCAAACATCCACATCTTCACCGACGATATCCTAGGCAAGTTCCCGGCGGTCTTGCCCGAGTGGTTCATCGCGCAGTTCCCCAACCCATCGGCGTGGTTCGCCGCGCGGCTCAAGTACACGCGCTCCTGCGCGGTCATGTCCATGGTCGGCACGATCCTGGGGCTGGGCGACAGGCACGGGGAGAACGTGCTCCTCGAAGAGGGCAACGGCGGCATCTTCCACGTCGACTTCAACTGCATGTTCGACAAGGGCATGACGTTCCCGCAGCCCGAGTGCGTGCCGTTCCGGCTGACGCACAACATGGAGGCGGCTATGGGCATCTACCGGACCGAGGGCCCGTTCCGCCGCTGCAGCGAGCTGACGCTGCGCATCCTCCGGCAGCAAGAAGAAACGCTCATGACCATCCTCGAGGCCTTCATCTACGACCCCACGCTCGACCTGCAGCGCACCAAGCGCCACCACGAGGGAACCAAGGTCAAGCTCAACCCGACGAGCGCCGTCGAGAGCATCCGCCGCAAGGTTACGGGCCTGCTGCCTAAGGAGAGCATCCCGCTTGGTGTGGAGGGCCAGGTTGAGGAGCTGATTAAGGGGGCGGTCAATCCGCGGAATTTGACGGCTATGTATATTGGGTGGTGTCCTTTCTTGTAAGGGTTAAGGGGGCTGTTTTTGCTCTGTTTTGTTTTGTTATGTTTGGTGAAGAGGATTTAGGGTAACGAGCATGCATCTTCTGAGGCTAGGTGATGATGAATGATGGGATGAGATTGTATAGATATGACCATGAGAATACCTCATATAAGACTCTTTTTTTCCTAGCAACTGGATAACTATGTCCCTTTGTGATGCCCAGCTGTTGTAAAGTTTGATGGGTTAAAGAGAGGTTCCAAGGCAATTTGCCCGGAATTGGTCCCCGCCAAATTGCACAAGGTCCTCGACCCTGGCCAAATGATTTCGTTTTCCTTCTCCCAACGCACCTTCCATCTTCTCTTTACAAAATCTCTGCGGCTGCCTGAATTGTGAATCAGTTTACCAGCAAAATTCTATTTACCCTGTGGGTTCTTTTTGTCTGTTCCAGTTTCAAACTGTGCAAGCTCAAAAATACAAGCTTGGATCGCAGCCGCAATGACGCGCCTTGCATTGCGCCGCTGACCGCTGGAACATCCAAGAGCACACCGCGACTCAACCGAATCGGCGACCTCCTCTTGTTTTTCATCATTGTTTTCCGGGAACTGATTACCAGGAAAGGCCAATTCATCGTCAAGTGGATTTACTATTGAGATGTCGTATCGCATTGGTAAGTTTTATTTCATCCAATTCATTACCCAGGTCGCACCTCGCGGCGAAGCTTTGGAGCTGTCATCCTTGAACAGTGAAGCTTGGATGGAGCTTCAAGCTTGGAGCTTCAACGCGCTCGCTACACTTGACGCCGACTCCCTTCGGCCGCCATGAACTACAGTGGAATGCAGCCACATGCACGTTTAATTGCATACAGCAGCGTACTGACCGCAGGCAGAAATCTCGCCCAACAACCGGGCCGGCTGCAAAGTTGTAGCCTGCAAGGATGAAGGCAAGAAGATCATGAAGGGCGAGATCCGCATGGGCACCTGGGTCACCATCCAGGAACATGGCAGTTGGCAATGGAGACACTGGTAGGTCACCACTTTTTTGATAGCCGCAGAGGAGGGAGTACTGACGACCACTTCTTACCAGGGGTTGTGTCTCGGGAGAGCAGGTCGTGAACATGCAGAACGGAATTGGCAAGGACTCTGATGGCGAGTACAGATGGGATGCTATTGACGGCTGGGAGGATCTCGAGTAAGTGTAATCCTCGCCATCGTGTGGGGAAGGGAATGACCATACTGACGACGAGAAGGGATCATCCTGATGTGCGGGAGAAAATTCAGCGCGTCATTACCCAGGGCCATATCGATCCTGAGGACTTTAATGGAGTAAGTAACTCCCAATTTTGCTCTACACCAGGGTGACCGGTTAACATGGAAATTGCAGGATCCCGATATGAACGTACCCGGCCAAAAGGGCATCCACCGGCGCAAGAAGAAGAAGGCCAAGGCCGACGACGAAGAAGACGATGAACCGGAGAAGCCCAAAAAGGCGGCTGCAAAGCGTGGCCGCGCGGAAAAGGCCGCGGACGATGATGAAGAAGCCGACGAACCGGAAAAGCCCAAAAAGGCAGCCACGAAGCGCAGCCGCGCAAAGAAGGCTGAGGCCGACGACGAGGAAGCTGACGAACTGGAGCCCCCCGCGAAGAAAACGAAGCGAGCCACCAAGAAGGAAGCTGAACCTGAATCGACTCCAGAGAAGTCCAAGAAAGCAGCGAAGGGTAAACGTGGAGCCAAGGCTGCTGCGGCTGTTAAAGAGCAGAGTGAGGCTGAGGAGGAACCCGAACCCACCCCGGAACAACCTAAGAAAGCGGCGAAGGGCAAGCGTGCCACCAAAGCCGCTGCGGTTGCCAAGGAGGAGAGCGACGCCGAGGAAGAACCCGAACCGACTTCGGAGAAGCCCAAGAAAGCGGCCAGAGCCAAGCGCGGTTCCAAGGCGGCTGTCAAAGACGAAGTCGACGAAGAGCCGGAGCCGAAGTCTGAGCCGCCTAAGAAGAGAACCGCGCGGGCTAAGAAGGTGAAGCAGCCCTCGCCGGAGCCGGAATCTGAGCCGCAGTCGGAAGCTGACTCTGGGCCAATGTCTGCCCCTGAATCTGAGACCGACGAGGAAGAGGAGGAGGAGGAAGAGTCCGCCCCGGCCAAGAAGCCTCAGAGAGGTCGTAAGGCTACCGCGAAGAAAGCTGCCCCTGCTCCGAAGAAGCGCAGTAGAAAGGCGTGAGTAGGGATGTGCAATGGAATATTTGCGAGTTGGTTGTTAATCGGTTGCAGGGCCGCTTAAGCGATGCGACACAGGGGCTTTGGGGGTGTGGCAACAATCTTTCACCAATGACTACCTACTTTAACTGTGTGCGTTGTACGGCAAGGACGTGATGAGCTGCCTCGCACTTCTTCTCTCTTCGGGTATTCGGCCAACACCTAGTGCGGGAAGGTACTGTACCAACCCCATGTTTCTGGCTTCCCTGGAGAGTTCACTGGTGAAATTTTCTGAGGACGGCGCAGGTGCGGCAACAAGCATCTCTGTATCATATTGCAACATGGGAACGAGTCCGCCAAGAGGGCTTATAATCAATTCGTGTTCCGATTTTCCATCCGTTGGCCTGGCGGCCTATGTGAGCCGGGGCGCGGATGGCTTCCAATGCTACGGCCAGGGCCGAACGGTCGACCTCCAGCGCACCACAGCATGCAGATGAAACGAAACAATAGGGGCGTTCTACAATGTTCTACATAACTCGGCAATCTGGGGGGAGGAGGGTAACAGATGCGTGGCACGGGTTACATTGGCCTAGGCTATGGGCCGGGCCGGCAGTTGCGCCTCTCCCTGCCGCATCCATGTGGGTAGTTGGTTTTGAACATCACCAACAAGGGGATTTGGGCGAGGCACGGGTTCCCAAGCAGCCGAGTTGCCGGCGGATTTGATGCCTTGACCTCCGCGTTCGGACATGTCGCTGGGAGTTGATCGAAAGACAGTAGGGAAAGGTACGGCAAGACTTCGATTCAGGGTGTTCGTCAATCGGGGTGGTTTGCCCAGCCACGGGAGGCCAACCCGCTCACGATGCGATTGGCGACCATTATTTTTTGGGGGTTGGCTTGGTCTGGTTCTCGAAGGGTGGCCACCATGCAATATTGCGTCACTTTCAAGAACTTCCTCCATGGCCTCAACTTGGCCTTTGCAAGCGTGAGATCAAAGTTGCCTCGGGAGCCCTGTTTCAATGAATAGTGAGGCTAGTGTAGATGCCCAACCTAACCGACGAAGTAAAAAAACTGCAGTCCCAAGCAACACGAGATGCAGCCGGCTGCCGCCAGGCTGATGATGATCATGGATGTATGACCGGGACCAGATCTCTTCTCACCCTCTCTACTGGTTCCGCGGAATGTAAAAGCTTGACCGAAAGCAAGCGGAAGAACGCATGCTCAGTGATTGGCCGGTGTGTTTCTCTTCTGTCATGGTTCTCGGTAGCACCCAAGCACCCTCTTGTCAGACTCCCAAATCGTGTGTCTTGGTTGGCGCGTGCAAGAGTGCCTGCGACAAGGCGTCAGTGGCATGACATCCTCCTTCGGGGCCCACTGGACCGCTGAGCAACCATCAGACCTGCTGAGGCGGCCTCGTGTGCGTTTCGACAGCTTGTGTGACACAACGCAAGTCAAATTTTGTGATTGCTGTTGTCTCACCTTCTCGTAAGTTCTTCGGAAGAAATCGAAGTGCTACACATTGACACCCAGGATTGCCCACTCTCTCTCGATATCTTTGCACAATTGTGGAAGGATAAATCACAGTGTATAGACTAAGGTTTACACACTGTATATCACTGCATGCTCCAGCGCTTATGCACAGTGTACAGGGAGGATGCAGCCAACTGTTCGTCTGGTCTCAGCCTGTCAGCATGCACTGACAACTCGGCTGCGGGTGCTCAAGGCAGGCGCGGATCTAGGGCGCAGGGAGTGGCCTGCGACCCCAAAAGCAGCAGCTGTGGGATGACGATGTTGGTTTCGAGCCCAAATTAAATCCCGAACAATTGGCCAGCTACGCCAGACGGCCCCGACCCTGAAACTCGCTGGGCCAACCCAGTTCGTCTCCAATCTCGTGCGGCGAGGAAGGCGGCTCCCGTCTCCATTGCAGTGCCTTCTAGGTTCCTCCTCGAGAATAACTATCGACCAGGCCGGCCAACAGCGCGCCTATCCTTGCGGCCCCTTTCTGTTTTGTGGTCTTCCCAACCAATTCGCAGCTTTTCCATCGCCTTGGCCGCCTTTCTTAATACCGGCCGGGACCCTGCGGCTTCATTCCATCCCACCCACCACCTTTCACAACCCACAGAGAATTTTCGAGTCCTCTCGAGTGACAAGACAACTTCCCAGAAGAGGCTGGTCTGCCAAGGTCCTTGGTCACATTGGCTGCCCCGCCTTGGCTCCCGCCCACGAGTCCCCCTCCAAACCCGACCAACGTCACAGCCCCCCTCCCTCCCTCAGCCGGCTTGAACTAGTACTTTTCACCACCACCACTACTAGCCGCCGGTTTTTCGACCCGCACGAAAATCTCGATATTTTCACAGCTTAAACACGCTCGAAACACCGGGCTACGACCGTTGTTTGCCGGTTTATCTGGCCGTTCATCCCTTCTTGCCCGACAGCCTTGCTCCCCCGCTCTCTGCCAGGTTAACCGTTGTACCTGCCCCACCTGATCGCCGGTCGGCCACAACTTGAACCACCAAGAAACAGAAACAACACACGCTGTAGCAATCATCAGCCATGTCGAGAAGCCGAGTCGACTTCGACGAGCGGGAGTTTAGAGAGCCCATGCGTCGCACCGTTGTCCGGGACTATGACGATGTGGAAATCCGTCGCGAGCGTGAGCGGGTGAATGACCGCATCCCTGCCTTTATGCGCGAGGAGAACAGGCGGGTCGAGCCGGGCCAGATGGTGCTCAGGCAAAGAGAGATTGAGACGGTTGAGCGACCCCGTCAGAGGTCACCCAGCCCGGCCGGGACCCGTATCACACAGCGCGTAGTCCACCGGACCAGGAGCGTCAGCCCCCCGCCGAGGAGACTTGAAGAGGATATCCACTTCCGCCGCGTCGCCCGGGAACCCAGCCGTGGCCCTGGCGAGAGGATCCGCTTCGTCCCGTCAAGGTCATCCTCGCCAGATACCGAAGTGCGGGAGCGAATTCGGATTACTGAGCGGGAAAAGGAGCGTGCTCCGAGCCCAGCCCCGCGCCCGCCGACCCCCAAGGTCATCAAGGGGCCGACAGTGGAGAGAGAGGTGATTACGCACTACCGGGATATCGACCACGGTGAGTTTACCCCCATCATGGTATCGTTGTGGATTAAGTGCTAACTCCTCACAGGCGTTGTGGCAGTCCGTCCCCCGTCGCCCCCGCCCCCGCCGGTCCGTCACCGCGACACTGAGATCGACATCTACACCTCGCGGGGCCAGACAGATATTGATATCCACAAGCACTCTCACACTCACAGCCGCGGTCGGTCCATCTCTCGGGAGCGGCCGTCACGGCGCGCCGCCCAGACCTGGGAGGACGATGTCACCGTTCATGCCGACCGCAAACACCTGCACGTCGACATCGAGCGCCGACGGAGCGTATCCAGGACCCGACGTGCCCAGTCCGCAGCTCCCCCGACCATCGACTACGGCGATGAGGAGTACGAGATCACGAACAAGCTGGACTCGCGCGGCAAGATGGGCGAGGCCTGGAACGGCATCACCAAGGACTGGGCCATCATCGACGTGCCGCCCGGAACAGAGCGCGTGCGCATGGACGGTGCCGGCGGTGCCTCGGCTGAGGTGACGTGGCAAAAGTACAGCGGCGTGCGCCGCGCCAAGTTTATCCCCGAGCGCGAGGACAAGGGCTCCGCTGTGTCGTCGACCACCAGCTTCACAGAGCTGCGCGCTCCGGAGCGCGAGAGGCGCCTGAGCGTGCACGTTGTCGACAAGGACCGTGGTGTAAGCAGAGAGCGCGACGTCGAGGTTGAGAAGGTGACGGACCGCCGCATCACCGTCCGTGGCTCGACGCCTCCGGCTCGCCGCCCGGAGACCTGGACTGAGATCACCAAGGACCTGGTCTGCCGCGAGGCGATCCAGGACCTCAAATACGAATTTGAGGAGACCGAGTACTTCTACTACATCGTCGAGTACCTATCCTACGTAAGCCCCTCCATTCCCATTCATCCAAAACAAGCCAACACCTGCTAACCCTCATCACAGGAGGACGTCCTCCAGCTCGTGAAAGTTTCGGACCGCATCCGCGCGGCGCGCAAGGAGCGCGCGCGCGAGATCGCCTACGAGCGCGACTGGCGCGAGAACTACGACCACCGCGACAACACCCACCACCACGGCCACCGCTAACTCGGTCGACTACGAGAACGAGCGCGTCGTCGAGCGCGAGGCCACTACGAGAGCCGCCACCCGGGCAGGGGGTATCGCCACTGATTTTTACTCTCTCCCTCTCTACTGACTCCCTAAGTGGGAGGCAACAACTTCTGATGACGTGATGACGTGAATACGAAGCGAGCGAGCGAGCGAACCGTATTCCATCGGATGACTCTTTAGACTGGGCTTGGGTGGGGTGGTGATGGAGGGGGGGGGGCATGGGTTGACTGACCTGACTGACTGATGATGACTGATGGATCTCTTTGCTTTTTTTGGCATTTGCTCTTGGTTTTGTTGTTTTGGCATCTGTTTTTTGCTGTTTTGCTTTCTCTAATGAGCCCAGGGCAGTGGAATTGGTGGGGAGGGAAAGGGGTGGTTGGATATTCTCTCTGCCTCCCTCCCGGTTCTGCTGTCGCAGCCTTACTGTACTGGCATGTTCATGTTCTCCTAACGACACTGATGACCTACAAAAGAAAAGATGTTTTTGGTTTTTTTGAAGTGGATTGTTTTTGTGCTGGGGGAGGTGTGGGAGAGGTGGGATATGTACGTGTTGGATGGGTCGATGAATGTTTTTTTTTTTTCTTCTCGGTTTGCTTTCTTTCTTTGGCTATTTAGACTCTTGTACTGCGAGGCACATACCTTGTTCTTAGCTAGGCATGTAGTTATGATGATTACGATTAGACCGCCGTTGGTTGTTTATTTGTTGCGCTGTGATGTTGCAGCACTCGCTTGCGTTCGGACTGGAGATGGTTTCCCTTGGCAGTAATTGTGGTTTTGGGTCACCTCTCTACCAGTTGGTTCATTTGCGTTGACTTCAATCCCCTTGATAACTCCGTGTTCTCATGTATGTACTTGAGGAATTTTGGAGTTTCAAGGTATTTCTCGCTTCTTTTGATTAAAGCTACTCGCTCAGAGTTCACCAACTACTTGACATACCTCGATGAGGATATCTACAAACACTATTCAACCACAAACACCCCGAGCTTCCCCAGCAGCAGACTCCTCACTCATTCCCAGGGCCGTTACTCAACACCTGCTTCGTCACCGCGCCAACAGCATCCATAGTCCCAGGCCACCTCCACTCCATATGCACCTTCCTGCGCTCCGGGCCATCATCCCCCTTGCGCCCTTCCCCCTTACCCTCACCCTCATTATCACCCCCACCCACACCCTCACCCACACCCCCGTCTTCCATCCCCTCTTTTTTAATATCCATCTCGTTACCAATCTCAGTCGGCAAGACCCCGCCGCCACCCCCGCCCCCTTCCACTTCCACTTCCACATAGTCTCCCTCTACGGTGAGCTCCAACCGCCCCGTCGCCGCGTCCCGCTCCAGCCCGAAATGCACCCCGTAATCCCCGCCCGTGGCCAGGTCGACGATGCCATTGCCCTGGGGATGCATGCCCCACAGCGCCTCCGCGTCTTGGGACTGGGTTTGGTCCTGGCTCTGGACCTGCTCGTCCAGAGTGGGAGAAGACTGCTGCTGCTGCTGTTGTTGTTGCTGCTGTGTGATGGCGAGCTCGTAATAAGCAGCTGCCAGCGCGCAGGGAACGGCGGCGTAGAGGTAGGCGAGGAGCTTGGCCGGGTCGGTGTAGTCCTCGGGGGAGGTGGGGCAGACGGCGGGGAGGGGGTTGGCGGGCGAGTTGGGCGGCTGCTGCTGCTGGAGGGGCGGGAGGAAGGAGACGGCGTAGGCGGCGCCCGAGAGCAAGGTCGGGCGGAGCAGGATGCGCAGGCGCGAGGCCGGCGTGATGGTCAGGTCGAACTGCACCGTGGGCGGCTTGAGAAGGAGGGTTGCGAGGGATGTTGACGCCGGGGTTGTGTTGTCTAGGAAGGGCCGCAGCGGGGCTTCTTTCATGGTTATAGAGGAGGCGACGCCGGCGGAGCGAAGGACGGAGATCAGGGCGGTGAGGGATTCGGCGCATTGCTGGACGGATTGGCCGTACTTGTGGTAGGTGATAAGGGGCCTGAGGAGAAAGTAGGGGGGGATGGAGCCCTTCTTGGCGCTGGGTTCGGACCGTTTCAGGTCGTTGGCTCGGTGTGCATTGGTAAGTAGGAGGCCTAGGATGGTGCACAACTCGTTCGCAAAAGCGTCTTGGGCTGCGGAGCGTTGTGTTGTTGCTTCTTCCTCGTTACCGAGAGTTACAAGTTGGAGAGCGATGGTCGTTGTGTTATCCAAGTTGTAGGTAGCCGTCGAATCCGCGACGGTGGCAAGGCCATCCAGCTGATCGCGGGCTTCGCGGTTTATCTCGTGCCACAGCTCCTGCGCAAAAACTGTCTCTCGCGATTCCTTGACGCGGTCCTCGAGCGGAGCATCAGGAGGTATGGGCTGTGGCAACGAAGACCTGCCGACAACGACACCGTTCTCGAGTATCTTAACCTGGAGGCGCTTCGACCCACCATCCATGGCCCCATGTTCCAGTTTGACAGATCCGTCTTCTGCTCTTCTCAAAGGGGCGATACCGCTATTCTTAAACTCTGGGCCGGTGTTGGAGAACCCGAACTTGACCCCCAGAGTTTGGGGTTCATGAGGCAATCGGAAGGTCTGCCATCCAGCATCGCCCACGCCTAAGACCTCGGACCAGTACTTTGTTTCTAAGGTAATCTCCCGCTGGAGTCTTTTAGATGTTGCTAAAGCGGTATCCGCAGCCTTGTTTAGGTCCATCAGGCGCTTTCCGATGGCCACCATCTTGTGATCAGACACCCTGCTCTGGGTCATGGGCGTGGGAGCGTCGAGCATCGTGGCGCCGAGGGTGCCAATGCCGACCAGGTCTCGCAGGCCAGGGCTGAGAGTGGTGACAGCCAAGCCGGGATTCTCCTTTGACAGGAGAAGCGAAATGAAGTCGAGGGCAAACATGGACGTTTGATGAGTTTGGTGTATCGCGCGGAGAATCTCATCGCGGGCAACGGCAATGCTTTTGATCTCGGGGCTGTCGCTTTCGTCCTCGGAGACGTCGCCGGTCATGTCGACATCGTTGTCGCCGTCGGTTCCATTCTGGCTGGCCTCGATTTCCCGGCGTAGCTCGGCCGAGTTAACGGCGCGGAATCCGCCTGGTTCGGCATTGAGTCGCTGTATGAACTCGTTAATAGATTGCGGTCCTTGTTGTGGCGCAGAGCGCGGCTGTAACGAGAAGGGTCGGTTGTTCATGGTGTCCTTCTCGGGCAATGAATTGGTGATGATAGAGCTACGAGCGAAGTCGCAAATCCCACCTCGGGACCCCTGTTGCTATATCGCCAAGCTCTGAGCTGCAGGTGAACTGGGTAAAGCCGTAATGTACGGGCTTGGCGGCTTGACAACATACCAGCCGATTATATACAATACGTTGCTTCTACTGCTTAGGCCCTCTCGTCTGATCCCTTTTTTTCACAAAAGCTTCGATGGCGCTCGCCATGTGAAACGTTCTCGTCTCTCCACGAATAACGCTTGGTGGCGTCTTAAATCCAGGGGTTCCTCTTGAGACGGCTTGGTCTTGTGAGAACCTACCAACCGTAAAAGCCTTCTGTATGTTACAAGTGGGTCAGGTCACGCACTTACACAGTAAGGCATCTGCACAAGTCTCGAAGGCATGACCACAATCCAGCTTCAAGAATTGCGAATGCGAAGCTTCCCAGCTGGGTTTATCGATGTCCCTTTGCTGTGTGAGACGCCATCGTTGATGAAAAGGAAGCATCTCGTGGCGATGAAAAAGCAATTTGCAGCACTCGTGAACAAAATGGAAATTGTTGGGCAAATAAAGGGAATAAAGAGCTTGCCTAGGACAGAACTGGCGATAGATTAAGCGGGAACGAGTCAGTGGTATTACTTGAACGGTTAGTTTCGGTGGCCAAATTAGGTGATGATGTATATATATTGGCAGTGCACCGGTGGTGTCCCCAAGGATGTCAGTAGCATCATTCCAGCCAGTTATATCCATCGGTTTTTGCCGACTATTTTCTCGTGCCGCCATGTTAAACATCCCAATGTTCTCACTTGCTCAGAGAAGGGCTGATGACTGGGGGCAACATGCGTTTTACGAACCAAACTCAGAGGCATATACATGCATCGAATCCGCACTCGACATTGGGCTCAAAATATTAGAGCAGGGCCGTGGCAAAGAAGTGCTAACCGATATTGCTTTGCAATTCGACGATTCTACCTCAAACTCGACCCGTTTTGGGGGGGATAAAACAACAGCACGTCGGTGGACGGGTTGGTTTGTGGATCAACTTCGGCCACAAACCCCGAGGAAGATACTAGATGAGACCCTGGGACATCGAGACGCTATGGCATATCATCCTAGAGGGCCTTGGGATGGCAACCTTAAGAATTCCCCTTTTACCAGCAAAGTATCTATCTCAATGCACAGGTGCGCATTGATCAACCCATTTCCTGACCCCCGGCCTTAGTGTACTGACAATAGATGTACATGAAGAGGGCAGAGCACATGTTCGCGGCCAGAAGGAGCATCCATTCTGAAGCGGGACAACAGTATCGAGATTGTCAGTTCGCATTTGTAACCACTATCGTGCACGAACTCGGGAACATTTTGATTACTTGGCTTGGCCAAGGCCGTATCGACGCACCAGGCGGCCGCTCTCTCGAGATGCGCCTCTTTGGCGGAGTAACCGAATTTTGGCGAGACCATAACAGGGGCGACGACCAGGCAAGCCCCACGAACTGTCCCCATTGCGCTTCTCTGCCTATCTAACCACAGACATGATACATCCGTAGGTCGGCGAACCTTATCATATCGACGAGAATGGCTGGGCCTGGAGGATTAGCCCCAACGTTACTGACGACATCTACACGTACAGTACGTTTTAACTGGGTTCTGGTTTTACCAGGGTTCTGGTTCTACCTGGGTTCTGATGTCATAATTTGAGAGTTGAGAGTTGAGATAATCTGCTGACCTCCACCTTACTGTCAGACTTCAATTTCCCATTCGCAAGGACCAATGAAGCTCCTGTGAATACAGATGGCAAGCAGACGATGAACAGTAGAGCTACCTACTTAGGTATTAGTTAGTTTCGCGATCGTATCGTTGATGGGCAGCCTGGAGCCGTGCTATTAACGCTCAGGATTGTTATGGTAGGGAAACGCCAAACAACAGCGCACATACATCGCGAGGAACATAATTGGCTGGCAGCGGCTTCTTCCTTCTGGGGGCAAGACAGTATCTAAGCCGAAATCAAACTTTACACAAACTACAATGCCGTTAGCAAGCCTTCTCGTCAATGTGATTGGCAAATCCTACCAGCTCCATCAGCAACTGGGAGTGCCTCAGTGAATATGGTAACCAGCTCCAATGAACTGTGTGAGGTGGGGGAGAGCGGGACTGGATGCAACGCAACTTCAAGACCCCCATTCTCCGGGCAGGCGAGTACCAGGGTGGAGCACTGACCGCAGAATTTGTACACACTCCGACTTAGGGTCTTCCACAGAGAACATTGCCCTGCGACAAACAGGTATGACGCGAGTAATCAGCAAATCCAGGTAAAACAAGCTACCTAGATATTATGCAAACTTTCAAACAGATATGCTTAAAAAAGGTAAAGTATACACTAGTGTACGAATAGGAGCAGGGACCCTCATATCATATCGGACGTTATGGACCCTTCGGCAGATGCGAAATCGGTATCCATGTCGGACGATCATTGATTTTTGTACCGCTTGGTAAGGTAAACATGATAATCCTAGGTAGGTACCCAGGCTTGATCTTACCATCTCTGCTCTGCACCGACCTTCCAATGAGCTAGCTACATCTTAGGGAGTTTTTCAATTCATCGTCTTCCATGTTGTTAGTTCTTGTTGATTGCTGCCCGTGGAAATAAAAGCAAGCATGTTGACGAACTTGACATATTCGGTCGTCATCAAGCTTTGGGGGCTTCGAAAGAGCCTCATCCTTGCTCTGCACCCCACCTGTCCACGCGGTTACATAAGGAGCTATGTCATTGCGGTGATACTGGGTCCGTAAAACCCCTCAGTGACAGCGTTCAGAACCCCACTACGGAGCAGTTCACCTAGGTCTTTTCACAATTTTTTTAAGCCACCCAACAAAACACATGGCTAAGACGGCCAATTGCAGATATGCCACGCTCGGTGTAATCAATATTTGGCCGATTTGGCCGTCCTCGGAATAGCCAAGCAAGCCGTGGCCAAAACATGCTGTCTCGGATTCCTGCGGTCTCGGAATGTGCCCCGCGCTAACTCACGATAAGATAAGAGCTCTTGCACCACCTGCAAGAGAGAGGCCCAGGAAGTCCGGACCGCCGTGCTGTGTTGCTTTTCATGACCTCGTACGATCTTTAAACATCCCGATTCTGCAACAACAAGGGGCACTGAGCTCAAAAGGAAGAGAAGTGTAACTTACTGCCCATTTCAAGTGTTTTCTCCACTGCTCGACCTAGGATTTGCGATCCCAGGCAAACCGCCTGGAGCATGCCCATACCCAGCATTAAGTTCCCTCTTCGGCCCTTCTCCATCATTTCGTCTCCATTCAGGGCCTTCCTTGCTTTTGTTCTTTTCTCGATCCCCATCGCCGTTCTCTTCCGCAACCCCCAAAGGCTCACATACCGCCCAACTTCCACTTCACAAACACCGCCCGCAACGACCAAAATGGCGGGCAAAAAGAAGATTGCGATTATGACGTCGGGTGGTGACTCGCCCGGCATGAACGGTGTCGTGCGTGCCTGTGTCCGCATGGCCATCCATATGGGCTGCGAGGCCTATTGCGTCTACGAGGGCTACGAAGGTCTTGTTCGTGGAGGCAACTTCATTCGCAGGATGCAATGGCTCGATGTGCGTGGGTGGCTGTCTGAGGGCGGCACGTTGATCGGCACCGCCCGCTGTATGGCCTTCTTCGAACGCGCGGGCCGTCTCGCTGCTGCAAAGAACCTGGTCGCCGAGGGCATCGATGCGCTCATCATTTGCGGCGGAGACGGTTCGCTTACAGGAGCTGATAGATTTCGCGCCGAATGGCCTTCGCTGATCCAGGAACTCGAGGACACCGGCGTGTACACGGCCCTACAACTCCAGCCCTACCGACACCTGAACATCGTCGGCTTGGTCGGGTCTATCGACAATGACCTCTCCGGGACAGACGCCACCATCGGCTGTTACTCGGCCCTCGCGCGGGTCTGCTACGCCGTCGATCTCATCGAAGCCACCGCCTCGTCGCATTCTCGAGCATTCGTCGTCGAGGTTATGGGGAGACATTGCGGGTGGTTGGCATTGATGGCTGGTGTTGCGACTGGCGCAGATTTCATCTTCATCCCGGAGAAGCCTAGGGAGGATAACTGGCGAGAAGAAATGTGTGGAGTTGTCGAACATGTTCGTGATTCCCTCCTCAGCCCACTCACGGGGTCAGGGCAGCAAAAGCTAACAGAGGGCAACAGCACCGGAAACTCGGAAGGCGCAAGACCATTGTCATCATCGCCGAGGGTGCTCTCGATAGGGAGGGCAACAAGATCACTTCTGAGATGGTGAAGGATCTGCTTGCCGACAAGAAGGGCCTCGGCCTCGATACCCGCATCACAACTCTCGGCCATGTTCAGCGTGGCGGAACCGCCGTCGCGTACGACCGGATGCTCGCGACCCTGCAGGGTGTGGAAGCCGTCAAGGCTGTCCTAGAAGCTACACCAGAGACACCCACATGCGTCATTACTATCAACGAGAACAAGATCGTCAGGAAGGGGCTCATTGAGGCCGTACAGGAAACCAAGATGGTGGCTAAGGCGATAGAGAACCAGGACTTTGATCGCGCCATGGGGCTACGCGACACCGAGTTCTCAGAACAGTACAGGTCTTTCATGATGACAACAGCAGTCCAGGTGAACAAGAAAATGCAGGTCCCTGAAAAAGACGTAGGTGTTGGAACCTCCACCCCCTTGGCCGCCTAATACTGACCTCATGTTGAAGCGCATGAAAATCGGGTTCATCAATGTCGGCGCTCCCGCCGGCGGCATGAACGCCGCAGTTCGTGCCGGTGTGGCGTACTGCTTGTCCCGGGGTCACGAGCCGATTGCCATCTACAACGGATTTGCTGGGTTTGCCCGGCATCACGGAGACTCCCCTCTCGGCGCTGTCCGCCCTTTCGACTGGCTCGAAGTCGACGGCTGGGCGAGCAAAGGCGGTTCGGAGATAGGTACAAACCGCGAGCTCCCCAGCGAGTCTGGCATGGAGACCATCGCCGATCTGATCGAGCAGTACAAATTTGATGCACTGTTCCTCATCGGCGGCTTCGAGGCCTTCCACGCCGTTTGCCAGCTGCGGAAGGCCAGGGAACAGTTTCCTTCCCTCTGCATCCCCATCACGCTCCTCCCCGCAACCATCTCCAACAACGTGCCCGGCACCGAGTATTCGCTCGGCTCAGATACATGCCTCAACGAGCTGGTCGAGTATTGCGACAAAATCAAGCAGTCGGCGTCGGCCACGCGCCGCCGTGTCTTCGTCATCGAGACCCAGGGCGGCCGCTCCGGCTATGTCGCTACGCTTGGGGGTCTGGGCGTTGGCGCCACCGCCGTGTACACGCCCGAGGAGGGCGTCAGCCTGGAGATGCTCGCGGCCGACGTGCGCCACCTCAAGAAGGTCTTTGCTCAAGACCAGGGCCAGTCCCGCGCAGGTCGTCTTATCCTTATCAACGAGAAGGCCTCCAAGGTGTACAACGCCCGCCTCATCGCCGAGATCCTCCGCGAGGAAGCCCACGGCCGATTCGAGAGCCGTGAGGGCATCCCGGGCCACATGCAGCAGGGCGGCGTTCCCTCGCCCATGGACCGTTGCCGCGCCGTCCGCCTGGCCATCCCGCTGCATCCAGCAACTTGAAGCAGTTCGGCCGCAACGTGCACAACAAGGGTCAAAAATGACCCCATGAGCGCCACCGTGATCGGCATCAAGGGGCGCTAGGCGTCGTCTTCACTCCGGTAGCCAAGGTCGAGGAGGAGAAAACCGACTGCCCCACCCGTCGCCCCAAGGCTGAGTTCTGGTTGGAAATGAAGGACATTGGCGATATCCTGCCCGGCCGGCCCAAGTACGTCCCGCGGGAATCCGACCTGACGGGGATCAAGCCCAAGGATGTGAAGAGGGGTATCGAGGGTTTTTAAAAGGAGATTTGATTTTTATTTTATTTTTTGCTTTCTCCCTTTGGGAATAGGAGGTGGGGGGGGGGGGGGGGTGTTGAATGAATGGATGGATCCTTTCTTCGTCACTCCACATAGAGATGATGTGTTGTTGTCACGTTGGGAATAGCGTATGTGGGTGTGACAGTCGCTTTTGCTGGAGTTGTTGCTCACCTGGTCTTACCCGCCTTGTGCATCCTATGTTGTTGCCTAGAAGGAAAGGGAGGGGATATTCGTGACGGGGAAAAAGGAATGTGAGGCACAGACAGACATATTCTCTCGATATTCGTCGCATTTGTTTCCACAGACGAACCACCCTTTCTCTCTGTCTTTCTCCCCTGCAATGTTGCTCTCAAGACAGCGGTGGGTTTGTGGAGAACGCCCCTCCCGTGCACATGGGAAAAAAAACACCTGAGACACGAATTGGAATCATGCATTTCCGCTTGCGGGATGTCACGTCAATCATCGCCTCGTACAGATAGATACAATTTAATCAATTGTTGAGACGACTTGACGACTTAAGAGCAGGGTGGTCCCCCCGCACCGATCGCATCGCGACCTGACCAGTCCCGCGCTGGGGTTTTGGTGTGTGGCGCCTGCTTTTGTCGATAAGTTAACGAGCCACGAGCCCTTCTTTCACTTTTGGGACGCCGAGAAAAAGATCAGAGCTGGATTTTTTGGCATGCTGGTCGCCCGAAGGCTGAAAGCTCGAGAGATTCTGCACTTCCGATTCGCTTTCGCCGACCAGCATGCGAAGTTGGGGTGGAGAGTGGTGCTCAGTAAGCGTAGCGACTTGGCGTGGTGTTGGCGGAGTGCGGAGGGGGGATGCCTGCCGTGCTGTGCTTTTGTCGTGCCACCCGGGCTGCCCGCTTGTTGTGAGGGTTGGGGTGTTAGTGTGGTAACGGATGGTGCTCGCTTAGCGCTGCGGAGTTGTTGTGGACTGTGTAGGGGTTGTTAGTGTGCTATGGGGAGGCTTGCTGGGCTGGGTGGGAAAAGGCGGGATTGTGCTTGCTCGATTGTGGACAAGTACCTCGAGGGCCGCGAGTGGCTGGCCGGGGGATAAGGCATTCATTCGCTTGGGCTGGTCTGTGTTTGTTCAATGGGGAAGTTTTGTTACTCGGTGTCTGGGTATTCTTTTTTTCTCTCTCTTCACCTCTCCTCTCTTGGAATTATTTTTCATGGTGTTTACTGATCCACCTGGGATTAAGGATCATGAAGGCTTGGAGTGGAGCTTGGCTCAACGGTTTTACGAGTTGGAGTTACTCAGCGAGTGAGAGGATCACGCACTTGCCTCGAGTTAACTGTGTAAAAATTTCAGTGTATCTTTTGTCCATGACAGCAATGAGCAAAGCGGTGTCACTGTTTAAACCTCCAAAATCCGCCGGTGAAACAGGATGTGCCCCCTCTTCGGTAGCTCGGCCCCGAGGCGGGAGCCCCGTAGATCTGCACCGGGCAGGCCCGAGTTGCACCGCTGCAACCAAGAGCTTGGATCAACAGAAGGCTTCTCAGCCGTCCACATGGCTGCCCCTGTCAGCGGAAAATGGACGGCTAGATCCACACAACGGCCACTATCAAGCAGCTAAAATGAGAAGGTGCGATGAGAAAAGCTACCGCTTCGGGTCTAGAAGGTTAGGCCCCGAAATTTGCTGGCTATCGGCAGCGGCGCCTGTCAGCTTTGGTGGCCGTCGTACTGAGTGCCATTGGCATTGGCGGCGGTAGCATCGCCGAGGAGGGACTCCTGTTGAATTGCACTTTCCCCGATCGAACCCGGCGCTTTCCCGCCCAGTCTGCCGGTGTCTCCTTCAAGTTCTTCCCCGCGCGCGCCTTGGAGTTGGCTCGTGTCACCCTTCGTTTTCCATTTTCCCTCTCTCTCTCTCCTTGTCGATCTCGAGATCTTGCGATCTTTGAATGCGTGGGTAGCCTCGAGGTTCACTCCTCGGCAACAACATACCACGGCCGAATCCATATTTTTCTCTCAGTTTATAGCCACCCCGCTCTATTTTTGCGCCGGGCAGCTTCGACCGAAATCGGCGCCGTGATCAGCTGTACATACATACCTACGCTACACGGGTCTCGCCTCGGGCGTTGTCAGAAGATCTGCCAGGAACACATTGGACTCGGCGTGCTTCTCTTGCGCTGGTGGGCTGAGGTGTGTGGTCGGTGCTAATGGCGCCTCTACTATCAACGCTGCTTCTCTTGGGGGCCGCCGCCTCTCCGGCACGGGCATCGATTGCGGCTTGGTGGACCGAGGTCGGGCCCCAAATCATTCTGCAGAATACGACCACGAACCAGATCCGCTACAGCGCTTGCAACAGCCGTGGCCAGGCCAAGTACTCGTACACTGACGCTAGTGTATTCTCACTCAAGTACAAACCCAAGGTCGGCACCCCGGTGACAGGGGTAGGATGGTACAACAAGAAGGAGACCGAGTAGGTTCTCATTCTTCACCTCCAGCCGCCTCTTACTGACGAGTATGCCAGGGCCTCGATCTGGTATATCACTGAACAAAACACGGTTGCTAACGGCCTCTTCATCTGCAATGACAACACCGGCCGGTTTGAGCCGCAGGAAGAAGGAAACTGGGTCATCAGCCCTGATACGGCTACAATCCACTCTAACACGGGGCTCGCTTCCGTTGTTCTTGGCCAGGATACCGGCTATCGCGTATACTACCACGACAGCGACGGCGCCATCAATGAACTTCACTACACACGCGATACCGGCTGGGAACACCGGGGTATCATTTCCCAGGACATAAATTCCCTACCTGGGCTGGGCGTAGCCTTTAGTGGCAAGGGGAATATCACCGTTGCCGCACCTCGCGATGACCAGAACATCGCCGTGACTCGGTGGAATAGTGATGAGACCTGGTTCCGAAGTACGATCTTCTTGCGTGCCTGTGACCTGCCAATTACGCTGCTAACATGTTTCAACAGCAACCCTGCCGCGCCCGTTGGATGGCGGCTTCGTGAACGGCGAGACCATCAGAGCCGATATCGCTCTGAATGAGACGGCCGAGACAAACTTTACACTCCAGGCATGGGACGGCAAGACCAAAAACATTGGAGTCAGCATCGACAACGCCTATACACGTTCCTTATGGTACATCGGAAATGATCGCAATCTGTATACCGTGGCCAACCAGAACTATACCTGGAACAAACGAGCCAGCCAATCCAATGCTTACTGGCCGCAGGCCGACGAGCCGAACGCCGAGCTCGCCGTTGCCTACGAATTCAAGTCCAGTATGGTGCGGCTCTACTACACGGTGAACGGACAGATCAGCGAGATCACGTACGAGGACAAGACTTGGAAGGCCTGGTCCGCCCTCGAAGCTCCCCCGCCCCCTCAGGCCACACAGTCCACGACACCGTCCGCCACAAACACAGCAGTTGCATCGGATACTGGGCTCTCCACCGGCGCAAAGGCGGGCATCGGGGTTGGCGTCTCGCTTGGCGTCATCGCCCTCGGCGCCATCATTGCCGTTGTCGTTCTTGCGCGGAAAAGGAAGCAGCAGGCTTTGCTGCAGCACCCAGAGGATGCTGATGAGGGTTCTACTACCATCGGCGGCGACACACCCGCGCCGTCCTACGGCTCACCGGCCCTTGCCCGTGCTTCCGCCGCGCAATATGAGCAGTATGGATGGGACCAGAAGGAGGCGCCGACCCACCCATAACCGCCACCTGAGGTGCAGCAGATGCAGCAGCTTGACGGCACAACAAGGGTGGAAATGGATAACCACATGAGGGCCGAGATGGACAAAACAATGACGGCCGAAATGGATGCTGTGACCAGGGCCGAGATGTACGCACCGCACCCTATCTACGAGCTCCCCCAGCAGTCTTATTCCCACGAATTGCTGGCCGAACCACCTCACCACAGGCCCGGGCCACCTCCACAGGGGCAATGAGTTGTATAGTCTCCAAGAGTCGGGGAGGGGAATGGGAGGCGGCGTTGGGGAGGCGGGGGGTCATGGTTCATTTTGGGATTTAATCGGGAAAGTGTGCTGGATACCCAGACCAACGAATGAGTGTTGATCTTCGTGGTCTTTTTTTGACTATTCTTGCCTATTGTCTATCTATCGATTTTACCTCCTTGAAAAGCCGTTAGAACTCAAAGATAATTCGTCAAATCAGCCTTGTTAGATATCAATTCATAATCTGCACGCGGATGCGAATCTGGGATGATATAGTCTTGAGCATCGGGTTCCTGAGCTACGATGATGACGTTGCGTATGTGGCCACGACATGTTGCGAATCAACCAACAAGTGACACACCTCGTACATCGAACAGTTAAATTATTTCGACACGTAGTAGCTATGGATAGTATATGGTGCTGTTGAGTAATCATGTACCATTCGTTAGGGGTAAAGCGAACACGAGACTCAGCGCTGCCACTTGCAATTTTGATAATAAGAGAGGGTATATTTTGACTGTAGGTCTCAGCTCTTTCGACTGCGGTACCTGCTCCTCGCCCCACTTTCCAAGGCGGTCAGCCCCGGTCGCATCGGTCGGTCGCAACGCAAACCGACGTTCAATTGAATGAGATCGTTTTAATTGCTCGAAGAGGCCAGAATTGATCGAATTAACTGCCCTCCGGTCTGGCTAACTACGTAGCTATCTTAGTTAGTAGTTCCTATCGATAGCGCTTACTTGGGGCAATTGATTCCGGCTGTTGGCGATCGTGATCGCTGGCGCGGAGATGACGGCGATAGTTTGGCTTGGTTGGGTGGAAAAGGCAGATGTCGGTTGGGCCGGCAGAATTCATGCTGGGTGGGCCGGTGCAGCGGGTGGCAGAAAGCTGGATGTACCTTTTTTACCCTGGGTTAGGGTTATATATGGGAGTTACAGTCGAAAGAACCCAACCCTACAGTCGAAATATACCCTCTCAATAACAAAGACATGTAGTATATATATTATGCCATCCCAAACCGAAACCCGTGTTCTCAAAGCGATGTCATGTCGTCGTAACTTCATCAATATGGCATCCACTGCGGGTACCAAGCAAATATGCAATATACATGTAGGACACAGTCCATTATTCCCACCGAGGTCTTTCCGCCCTTGGGTATCATCACCCCGTCACAAGCTCCCGGTTCTGCCGTCCTCGTCCCAGGCAAAAAGTCTAGCCATATCCTCATGACCGCGAGGTCTCCATTCTCCGAGATAGTGGGAAGCAAGATGTAGCAATGAGCAAGACATTACTTGAACAGCAAAAAGGGAAAGAGAAAAAAAGCAAAAAAAGAGAACCCATCGAACAAAAATAGTAAAAGACAGCGCATTCCATAGCCATGCTACGGTAGCAGTAGCAATTCCTCCAAGTAATAAATCAACTCACTCGCGGAAGGGAGTATCGCCCCTTCACCGCCTGGCGGGGCCGACACCAAACAAGTACGCCAACTCGCGCTCACTCAACCTACCTACATTCTTGCTCTGGCCCTCGTCCAGAGCAGCCTCCACCAGCTTCCGCTTGTTATTCTGCAGGGCCAGGATGCGGTCTTCGACCGTCTCCTTGACGAGGATGCGATGCACCTTGACCTCGCGCTGTTGGCCGATGCGGTGGGCGCGGTCGACGGCCTGTGCCTCGATAAACGGGTTCCAGAACGGATCGCAGATGATGATGCGGCTGGCGACGGTCAGGTTCAGGCCGGCGTTGCCAGCGCGCAGCGAGACGAGCATGACGGTGTTGCGCGGGTTCTCGATAAAGTCCTGGACAGCCTCGTCGCGCTGGTTGCGCGACATCTTGCCTGTGTAGCGGCAGTAGCGGAGGTTGAGCTTGTCCTTGATCTGACACTCGATCATGTCGAGAAGGGTGGTCCATTGGGAGAAGATAATGGTCTTTTCGCCCGTCTCCTGGATCTCCTTGAGGAGGTCGATGACCCGTGTGACTTTGGCCGAGTCCTCCCAGTTATCACGAAGGTAACGCATGTACCGACGGCGGGCCTCCTTGTTCCTATCCGCGTCGTTGCGAAGCTGTTTGAGCATGTGGGGCTTGATCTCTTCGGCCTTAGTCTTGCCCTCCCTCTTGCTCTTTTTCTTGTTTTTGGTCAGCTTTTTGGCCGCTTTGGAATCCTTCGCTCCCTCGGCCTGTCCGGCCCGTTTTGTCTTCAAAGACTTGGCCACAGCGTCCAATTCATTGTCTGTGTCAACGTTCTCGTTGTTGGCATCATCACCCTCGCTATCCGGAACAACGAAACCTGCAAGGTTCCCAAACGGGTCCACGTCGGGCTCATCTTCGCTGCCGGATATAAAGCCATCCGAATCCGAGTCAGAGTCCGAATCCGAGTCCGAAATGGCGGGAAGCTTGTCAGCGGCAGCATCACCTGGTGGAAGAGCTTCGGGCGCATGCACCTTCCGGAAGGCGGTAAGGGTGATGACCTTCTTCGGATCAACCGGTCCACGACAGACGGGGCATTTGGCTGCCCGGTTCTCGTCGCCTAGCCTGATGTTGTCCTGCGCCGTGTTCTCCGTAAGCGAGGTAAAACACTCGGTACAAGTATCGTGGCCGCACGGAACGGCGAGGAGCGGATCAGGGACACCATCATAACAGATAGGGCATTCAAACGCCTCAATGGCCTTGATGCGCTCAATCACTGAGGTATCTAATTCCCGGGCTAGAGCTACCATATCGACATCCGAAATGGCGGCACCAGTGACCTCGAAATCCGTCAGGTGAGGATGACAACAAGCCTGACGGAGGCGTAGGAGAAGAACAAGAATGTTGGAGTAGTTCTTGCCAACAGTTCCCGCACGGAGAAATTTGTTGAATTGAACCTGAGACTTTGACTCGAGATCCCGGTAGAACTGGCGCTCGTCCTCAGAGAAGACAACGTGTTCCAAATTTTCCGTCTTTGGCGGCAGTGTCAGAATGGGCTTGCCGTCAATCATCGAGTCTTTCATTCGCCGCAGCATCATTGCCTTCAACACAGCCTGGAGTTGCCGCATCGCGTTATCGCGCGTAATTTCCGTGACGTTGCTCTTCGCGGTGAGTCCTCTGAAAGTCTGGGAGCATATTAGGGGTCACATCCGGGGGGTCTGGGAATGTGTTGCGGGTATCTCTTACCCTTTGGAAGGTCTTGAAATCACAATACGGCCTAATCCGGAGAAACCGGATGAGAGGGTACAGTTCCGACACGCCGTTCATCATTGGGGTGCCAGTAAGGCACCATCTGTAGGTGGCTTTAATGCTGTGCACGGCTCTGGACCCTTGGGTGTCCTTGTTCTTGATGCATTGAGCCTCGTCTAAAATGATGCGGTAGAAGTGGCTTCGTGGATGAAGCAACGGACATTTTTTGGCGAGCTCCATGTCATCTTTCCTCTCTGTATCGGGCTGACTCATTCCGTTGCTCGACATGGCTGCTGTAACGTTTCCACTCTGCGGCCAGCGACCCGTATGTGGTAAGCACGACGTCGTACCTCTTGAGCTCGGAGTAGGGTCGCTTCTTGGAATGGAGAAGGAAGACGCTCAACTTATGAGCCCCTTTCACTTTCTTCTTCACCTCGAGTTCCCATTGCTTGATGAGAGCGACAGGGCCGATGATCAAGTTGGTCTGCAAACTTTTAGATGGGTCAAGGTCAGGACGTGGTAACGAGAGCCGTATACCTTGATGTTTTCAGAGGAGGGCCGGGAGACCATCAAGGCGAGGGTCGAAATGGTCTTGCCAAGGCCCATGTCATCTGCTAAGATGCCGCCTCTATTCGTTCCCTCTTCCATATCTGTCATCCACTTCAGAGCCAGCTGTTGGTGCGGATAGAGAGGGTATTTCATGGCTTCGGGAGTTTCGCCACGTTCCTCCTCGGGGAGATCCATATCCGGACGGATGTTCGAGAGAAGATTCTGTATGTCTTCCTCGGTTTTCCTAGGGTCGTTCACATAATCGTCGAGGAAATTTGTGAGGCGCTCGTTCAACGGATTTCCGTTCGCATCGGTCATGCTGTCGAAGTTGAAGCCGCCGACACGGCCGATAGTGTCCGCAAGACTAGGACCGCCAAACAAGGACGACCCCGGTGGGGTGTGGTAGGCGCCGTTGCTCAAAAAACCTGGCCGATTAGCATTGAGAGATGGTAGGACCAAGGGGTGCCCGTTGGGGGGACCCTCCGGGAGTCTGCCATTTGTATGTAACAGGCGGCTGATCGGACCGACCGGCGGCCAAGGCGTACCTTCTTGCCGCGCAATCGAGTTTTGCCGGGCCAATTCAATGGCAGGGACACCGAACGACATGGCCTGTGACATCGATGGTAGTGTAGGCAAGCTGCCCGCTGCGTTGTACGGAGAGAAGGGCGAGGGCAGCGAAGGCAGGGATGGCCGAGGAGGAGCGACTAGTGAGTTCCGTGTAAAAGAATCGCTCTCCTCCTCTGAGTCGACGTATGCCCCAGGGACTCGGAATCCATGCTCCGCCGGCTCAGGTTTTACTAGACGCGACCCAGGTTGATGGCTGCCCGAATTCATCGAGGTATGGGGTCTTGCCGCCAGTGATGGGCCCGGCTCCTGTTTGATGCGGTCGGCATGACCCGTTGCCCACGGAGAGGCGTGAGAGGACCTGCCTAGGATGCGGTTAAAAGCATTGTTTTGACCCAAGCGGGATGGAGCTGCGAAGACTGGTCCGTTCGGGGATTGTGAGGGGCGCCCGTCGTATTGCCTCGCCAATGCAGCATCTCTGTCCTCCTCTGCCTTCCTTCGACCCAAACGTTCTTCTGCCTCTTTTTGTCGCTGTATCGTCGATCGCCATATGCTGTCATCGTCGCTAGGTCAAGGAGTTAGCACTTGAGTAAAGGTTATAACCCGAGCGCCGGAGCTTCCCGAGCCATTCGCCGAGACATTTCTGGTGGAAGACGGAGTTAACTCACCCGGTCAGGTCAATAACCTGAGACGAGTCGTCTTCGGCAAATGCTCCAAAGTCAGAACTGAAGGCTCTAGGGCCCGGGCTCGGAGTAGTCCGCCGCGATTTGGCGACGCTTCGATTCAATGAACCATCAAGATGTGAGCTTCCGAAAGAACGCTTTCGCGTTGGGATGCCCGAGCCTGACCCAGAACCCTCCCCCAAGTCTGAGGGTATCGATAGCGTATTGCTAGAAGGTGTTGACGCACCCTGGCTGCGGTGTTGATCTATTTGGTGTCAGTCCCGATGGCGGTGTTGGTCAAGAGAAGTGTAAGGGTTGTATTGATCGTACTGTTGTCGTCACCCATCCTCGCACGTGTCAAATGGCCTACGGAGTCGGCGGATTAGCAAAAGTACCTAGCGACTAGCAACCGATAATCTGGCGAGATGGTACCTTCGCCCTTAGCTTCAGCGAGCTGGCGTGCGATATTCGCAATCTTGGTCCTGACAGCCACGATCTCCTTCTTGACGTCACTCGATTCGGGGAGATCAAAAAGAGAGGCCAGCACAGCCTGTTGAATGCTTAACTCGTCCGAAAGGCCCTCGATGATAGCAGCGGGATCTTCGAGCGGACCGTCGGCGGAAGACAGGCCAGCCGAGGCTGAATAACTGTTTCTTGCGGAAGCCATGACCTTATTTTCATACTAGTGCCCCGAGTTGTACCGGTCGAGCCCGGATAACGGGAAGATGTGGAAGAAGGGCGTGCACCTCTGGTTTGCGGGGGAGAGTGCGACACGATGGGCGGATAATTTGTCGATTATGCGCGTATGATGCGTTTTAGTAGGGAAGGTACGAACGAGGCTTGAACTTGAAATCGAACGCAGCGCGTGCACAGTGCGGCGCGGAGAACGGGCCACTGACTATACGGTAGGTAGAAATGCTCAACAAGGTCATCGCCACGTCGAAAAATTGCATTTATTTTTCCCCTGGCCGGCTTCTGTCGGATAGTATGTGATAGTGGTGCCTATTTGAGGTTGGACGTGGCGGCCTCAGCTCAATCTTGTGTTGACAAAGGGGAAGATTGACAAGGAAGAAATCAGGGCGAAGGAGCCCCGCCAACATGGAATCGTTGATCGACAGTGCAGAAAGTTTTGCCCCGGGCCGAAATTCACAATTGAAATGGAAGTTGGGGCCAAAGACAAGAAGGCCCAGACTTTAAGGTGCACAGTACGGAAAAGAAATAGGGACTGTCATCCCCCGTGTTCCCGAACTTTTGGTTCGGCCTGGGAGTTCGGCATCACTTTCTGTCGAGCCGCTGGGATCACTAATGACGCGGTCTTCCGCCACCAAGCACTGTCTGGGATGCGCGCTGAACGAGCAGCCAGGGGCGCGTCGGCCTCTAAGGGCTCCACTTACAGGGTAAGGTACCTGAGATGTGGGGTGACTTTGAGCCCCCACAAGATTCAACCCCGGCCGCGTGAGCCTCATTGACAAAAGACCGAACTCCAGGTGAAGGTGCCGACCTAACCTTCGATTACAGTAACGCGACGAAAGCCATTCGGAAACCTAGAGCATATTGGTTGACTCCATTCCCCTTTGTTTTACTCACTTTTTTTCTCTCCTATTTTCATGCCAAGTTTTCACTTTTTTCTCGTTTATTGACTTGCTCTGCTTTCCGCTTGGCTTTTTTTCGGCAGAGGGTGACCCTGCAGGGGGCTGGAAGCAACAGGGCTGAGGTTCCATCGGTGGTCTGAAAAGGGGCCTCATGAGAGGCAGTTCACAGATCCAACTGAAGAGATGCTCGAAAGTGCAAAGTGGCTGTTCAGCAAGGGTAGGGGCTGCGAGGGGGGAAGGGGGTACAGACAATCGACCAGCTATTATTTTCAGTTTCCCATTACTTTGTTACAAAGAATTGGAATGGGGAGACCAAGTGGGTGACAATGATAGATCTAGTTCCCATCCCGTCGCTCTTATTCAAACGCTCAATGCCCAAAGAGCAACCCGAAGCCCCCGCCAACCATGCCTGCCATTAACTACCCAACGCCACGTAACACCAAAACAATGAGTGGTTTCAGCCAACACAAGTATGCAGCCGACGGCTGGGACTCATGCATGCAAGAAGGAAGAAGAAGAAAAAAGCAAAGCAAGACTCCAAGCCGTATAATCGGCTACCCCGAGGAACTGCCCTCGTTACCGCTGTCCCCGTCTCCTTTCCCATGACCAGTAACTTTACCCCACCAATGGCCCACCTTTCCGGTGAACCAGTCCCAAAAGTCCTTGACTGAAGACTCAACCTTGTCTGTAATATCATTCTCATCGCTATCACTGTCGCTGTCACTGTCATCGCTCGAGGGCGGTTGAGAAGGTTGGTGTGGTGTTGGTTGGTCAACTGCGACGGTGCTTGTTGGCGCAATCGACACAACATTGCTTGTTGGAACAGGGTTAACCAACACGGGCTTTGTTGGTCGCGGTACTGGCGAGGTTGAGGTCGAGGTTGAGAGAGTGTGAGGTTCCGCTGGATCGGCCGGTGTCTCGAGGCCGTTTGAGGCTGAGTCGTTGTGCAACCCCACTGGCTTGAGAGGCAATCGGAGTGTCCCGTTGTTCGGGACTGGCGTGATCCCGACAGAATCACACAACATGTTGTAGATCTCGATGTTTTCTAGCCTAGTTAGCGTGGAGAACTTTCGGAGGGACGACGAGGCTTACGAAAGGGTTCGACTCGGCTGTTGGGCTCGTGGGGGAAAGCCGGGCCCCGGGCAATAAAAATTGCCCTCATCAAGGGATGTTCATGGTCATAACCATGCAGGCCTCTAGGATGGTACACCACACCCTTAGCCTGCGCTTCCTTCAAGTTCATCTCGTCCATCTTGACGAGCGCCCAGCCTGCCTTGGGCACAATCCACAATGGCGCAATGCGCTCATTGTTGGAGAAGTGATACCGTTCTGGCATATCGACATCACGGAGGTAGACTTCGAGATTGGGATTCCCCTTGGTCTTTTCAAGCACCTCTCGGTGAATGTCCTGAAGGTCACCTGGGTTTTTAGGTCGCAAACCGATGAGCGGCCAGCCGTCCGTGTGTTCGATCTTGCTGGTGTCCACAATGTCTTCGAGCTGCACCAGCCGGGTAACGTCGGTAGTCGCCATACCGTGGTCAGAAACAACGATGATGTTGACGATATCCGTCAAATTCCGATCCTCTAGACCCTTGAACATGCTGTCAAGCATTTTGTCCACCTTTTGAATCGTGAACTGGATCTCAGTGCTGTTCGGGCCGTATTTGTGTCCGTCAGCATCAACATTCGGGACATACGCCGCGATAATCTGGGGACGGTCGGCGTCGGGCATGTCCAGAAGTTCTAGAACTCTATCCACCTTCCGCGAGAGCATCTCCTTCCCGTTGAACCTGTCCACGTACGTGGGCTCGACATTGAGAATGTGCGCCTCACTCCCTGGCCACATGTGAATGCCCGTCTTGAGGCCCTGCTTTTGCGCAGTCACCCAGAACGGCTCGCCGCCCCACCACTTCGGGTCCATGCTTCGCGAAGGCTTGGTGTAGAAGAACTCTTCCTTCAATGTTGGATCCCAAAAACTATTGCCAACAACGCCATGGGCCTCGGGGTAGAGCCCTGTGGCGATCGTGTAGTGGTTGGGAAACGTGACACTCGGAAACGAAGGCAGCATGTACAGCGGCGATACACCCTCCTTGACGAGGGCGTTGAGCCTCGGCGTTAGCCCCCGGTTGAGGAAGTCAGCCCGGAAGCCGTCCAGACTGATGATGAGGGTAGTGGGCGCAAACAGGGCGGTGCCGTTGCTGACCATTTTCGGGCCGTTCCCCGTGCTCTTCCGCTCCAGCGACAGCTTCCACGCCACTAGTACAAGAATCGCAAAAGCAACCCCGATGATCGCATAGAGCAACGCCCATCGGCGGCAGTTGCGTTTTCGTTTCGTCTCGGTGTCGGTAACGTGCAGCAAGCGTTTCCTGTCGACCTCGTCGCTGTCGTCGCGGTCGCTGCTCTCGCCTGTCGAGCTCCCGTCTTTCATACCGCCCTCTTCCATCTCATACATCAGCTCGCCATCCTCACCATGTTGCGCGTCAGAGAGAAGCCTGTCCCGCTTCATCTTTCTCCTCTGACGTCTCGCCCTCCTTTTCTCCGTCCCGAGGTCCTCGACCGACTCGCCCGAATCACCCGGCTGCAGGGACGGGCTCCTTGACGGTGACGGCGACGCATCGCTCAACCTCCTGGTCAGCAGCTTAAGCGGGTTTGGTATGGGCAGGCCGGATCCCCTCCGATTTCCCTTCTGCTTCCTCCGGTTCTCGATTACCAGATGATCCAGCTCTTCCTCCTCCATCAGCACCAACCTATCATGCGCGCGCAGCTCGCGGCTGTTCCTCGCGCGCAACTGGCGCTCGTCATCGTCGCTGTCGGTGTCCTGGTCGCTTCGGATCGAGACAGCGTCGGCGTCGTAATCGGAGGGCGACAGGAGGGAAGGGTCGCGGCCGCCGACGGCGGTCGTCTTTAGCGGCTGGAGGGGCATTCTGGGCAGGTTTGCGGCGTTTCCATTTGACTGATTCCTCGGTACCGCTCTTGAGGGCGTCGATGGTCAGCCGGCCATGGCAAGGGGCACTACTAACAGAAAGAAATGGAAAGGGAAATGAGTTTTCGCTGTTTGATGCGAAGTTGAGATGATAAACACCCCTGGTTTAGGCAAGGATGGTCACAAGTTGATTGGCGAAGACTCAATTGGCCCCATCTTGCGTCGCAGGGATGCCCCAAATAACTCAGCAGGGGATCGCACGTTTTCACTCCGCTCATGCCGCGGATCCGCTCGCTTGACACCTCCCCCATCAATTGAGGGAGAGAGGAAGTGACCTTCGATGCAATATTCTTGGGCTTTTTGATTCATAGAATGTTTGAGACATTCCGTTTTATTGTAAAGGCCTCAGACCTCGATTCGTAGAATCTTGACTGTCTGCCTATTCCGGGACCAGCCGAATCTCACCGAATATTGCCTCTTCCAAACCACCGAAACGGCCATGACGCCTGTGCCCCATCCATGGATTCCATCCACCACGTAACCATGGCTACCTCGGTTGGACTCAACCCAACGAACCATATCCCCCAGCCGCTTAAACGTCTACTCCCTGCCCCCCCAAAATAAACGCTTAACACCAACAATACCCCATTATGCTCCTCCCACGCGACCCCGCCCCCCGGACGGGGCCCATTCCACCTCAGGCTGGGCACCCAGCCCTCGACGCGGTCCTCGAACACGACCTTGACGCCCTCGGGCTGCGCATTACCCACGCTCTTACAGGCTATGCGGACGGCCTCGACCGGGTTCCACAGCACGACGCGGGCGAACCCCCACCGGCGCGCCTCGACGACCGCCGCGGCCAGCAACGCCGCAAACGCCTCCTCCACTCCTCTGGAGGTGCCGCCGCCGCCGTCGCCGTCGTGCACGACGCGCAGCACGCGCAGCCGCTTCTTGCGCCAGTCGTGCGCCCAGTGCGCCCAGGCGGATTTGTCCGCCGTGATGGCGCCGATGATGGGCGAGGGGGTGGCCGTGGCCGTGGTGCCGATGCCCGGGAAGAGCCGGCTCGCGTCGAACGCTGCGCGCGCGAGGTGCCAGGAGATTTGGCCGTGCGTAGGCAGAAAGGCAAAGCGGGTTTTGGGGTCGTCTGCCGGGATCGCTTTGAAGGTCCTGGTGAGCTGGGCTTGATCCCGCTCGCAGAGGTTGGGGAGGTGGGACGCCTGGAGGGGGGGTGGTTTGCGGGGTGGCGGGAGACCCGTGGGTTAGGGCTTGTGTCGAGGTTGAGGGAGAGAGTGGGAGAAGAGTGAGCGTTGCCTGGTGGCTGCCGAAAGGCGCCCAGCCGAGCCCGGCGTAGTAGCTCCGCCCGCTGTCGCTATACAGTACACTAAAGTCGCTATTGGTGTCGATCTGCTCCTGCACCCGGCGGAGGAGGAAGGCGGCCATCCCTTGTCGGCGATAAGACGGGTTGGTGTACACGTTGGCGATGGCATACCCATAGCCTTCACGGGTAGGACTCCCCTTGCCATCCGAGATGAGCATCCGCTTGCGCGTAATTTCACAGCTAGCGATGACTTGGCGCGGGTATCCCTTAAGGTAGAGCACCCAGTACTGGCACCCACCATCCCGGTTGAGCTCATGGTCCGCCATGTGTTGCTCCCGCTGGACATAGTCGTCAATGGACATGGGAGACGCCCAAATTTGGCCACACAGCCTCCAGGAGAGCTGCCGTTGCTCTGCTGTGGCCTCGCTGAACTCCATATCGGCCGCCGTGAGGCCCATAGGTTGAGCCATTGGTGCTGTTTGTAAGCGTTGCGGTTTTGGTCGATATGTGCCTCCTGGTGTCTGTTGGGTGTCAAATAAACTGGTATGTTTGTGGTTGTAAGATGGTTTCCGAGAACTTGAAGTTCTGCCGACCAGGAAAGGCACCGTTGCCGACCCAAATCGGGGGTAGCACAATCCTAAACTGCCCGACTCCGGCGGCCCACCCCGAGACTTGGCATATCAGGGAAGGAAGAGCATTGCTCCCAACTCTCCGTTCTTACTGTCCCACCCACTACCTACCTTATTGAGCTAGAGGAGGGTGAACGCCATCGCTCACCGGCCACAATCCTGGGGCTTATCGACTGTGCGGGGATGGACACATTGCCCATGGATGGGATCACAAATACAAAAACGTGCCTTAACTATAGGCTGCTGCAAGGGACAAGCGACCTGAGCGGGCCCAAGCAGTGCTTTCAAGTGACGTGAACGGGTAGGACATACTTCGTCCCAACCCAAAAAACCGCTGATATCCGAAGCCGTGGCAGAAAAAGATTTGGGCTACTGGGCCGATGAAGATGATTGTGAGGAGAACAGCAGCTGAACACATGCAAGTTGAATCAGCAAGTTTCTGGCAACTGATAACAATGCGGGGGAAATTGAGTTTGCGAGGGTGGAAATGTGGGGGTCCTTGAGAGTCCATCAGCCACATTGCCTAGGCAGGCGGATTCCACAAGTGGCTGTAGCCGCAAGAGGATCGGAACCGGCACTAACTGTTCCGCAATTTTTGTTCGAGCCCTGCCAATTACCAAGACGCGCACAAAAATCGGTCTTGATATCGGCGAACGGCAGCGACACCGATTCTTTGACGGCAACAGAACAGCAGCAAAGGTACGCCGAGCATTTCCTACCTACTCCCTTGTAATTCTAGACTACGATTATCTCTTCCTGCAATTTGCGCATCTTGCACGATTTTATCTTCGCCGCCGCCCCGCTAGATTTCCGTCGCTAACACGACCGACCACATTAGAACGTCGACCAAAATGGCATCGATCGATATCGAAGCGACAAGCTGGCGTCGCGTTGAGGTTGGGCGCGTGCTCAAGCTCGAGAGCGGCAGCCTGGCCACCATCGTCGAGATCATTGACCACAAGCGCGTACGTGGAACCCGAATTCCTACGAAGCCCACCGGGGCAATGGAGGCTTGTATGAATGGGAAATAGACTAAATCGTTGATATGCAGGCTCTCGTCGACGGCCCCTCCACAAACGAGAAGCTCGCGACGCCCCGCGGCATCGTCCAGCTTTCCCGAACCCTCCTCACCCCTATCGTCGTCGAGAAGCTCCCCCGCGGTGCGCGGTCAGCTGCCGTCAAGAAGGCGTGGGAGGCTGCTGGTGTCGACAGCAAGTGGTCCGAGAGCAACTGGGCGAAGAAGCAGCTCCAGCAGGAACGCCGCCAGTCGCTCACCGACTTCGATCGCTTCAAGGTTATGCGGTTGAAGAAGCAGAGGCGCTTCGAGGAGCGCAAGGCTCTCGCCAAGATCAAGGCTGCGGCATAAAGTCGCTTTGCTGCTTTAGAGGGGGAGCGTTTGGTCCGGCATGGCTTTTCGGGGGGGGAGGATGGTATTCTGGAACGGTCTGCATGAACATCAGCATTCGGGTTGCTGGGTTTCTTTTTGCGTCGCTTTCGGAAGACCTGTATGTCACATCATCAACGTGACCGGCGTCATATGGAAAATGCGAAATTGAGCCAAAAAAAAACAACCAAGAAGACTCTACGGGCTGTTGCCCATGCCACAAACACCTCGCCATCGTGCGCAGGTCTGTGAGCCATCAGAATACGAGACTCTGCGGAACGCCGCGGCGGCGAATGTTTCTATTCTATATGCCTAGATTCTCGTGCCTGGTAGCCTCGCTCAGTGACATCTTTGACATGCCTGGGACATGATGTAATGCCCTGAGTTCAAAAAGAGCAGCCTGCTGTGTAAATACTTTGGGAGGAAGCCATAATGATTACCAAATCGGGACTAGCGCCTCCGACCCTCTGCGGTGCCGACAAGCCCTACCTGAAAATTGGACCCGAACATTTCTTTCCCACCACGATCTGCCAGCTCCTTCTAACCCCCGCATACCCATTTTAGCGGCATTTCCGACATCAATGTGAGTCTGATTCAAATATTACCAGCTCTAATGTCTTTACTGGGACCAGGGCCGCACGGCGGCGCCTACCATTGCAGTTTTGGTGGCGGGCGGAAGCAATTGTGTTGTGTGCGAAACGCGGGGAGCTGACAAAGTGCGAATAGCTTTACAAAATGGCTGACCCCCGCATCGAGGAGCTCCCGGATGAGGAGACTAAGAAGCCCACCGTCGAGGAGCTCGATGAGTCCTCCGACGAAGAGTCCGATGCCGAGGCCGGCGATGCTAGCCTCCCCGCCGGCTCGACCGCTGTGATCCACTCCCGCAACGAGAAGAAGGCTCGCAAGGCCATCGAGAAGCTGCACCTCACCCGCGTGCCGGGCATCACCCGCGTTACTCTTCGCCGCCCCAAGAACGTGAGTGCAGCAGAATTATTACAGCCCGGGACCGCTGCTGTGCGGGGCACGGGCCGGTGACGGATTTGGAAGAGACGGGTCGTTCAAGGCGCTGACGGAAATGGGCAGATCCTCTTCGTCATCAACAACCCCGAAGTGTACAAGTCCCCTAACAGCAACACCTACATGTAAGTTTCCAACAGACGTACCCAATGGAACTTGGAGCTGACCCCTGCTTAGCGTCTTCGGCGAGGCCAAGATCGAGGACCTTAACGCCAGCGCCCAGGCTGCTGCCGCCCAGCAGCTCGCCAACCAGACCGCTGAGCACGACCACGCTGGTCACACTCACGACCACAAGCACGAGGCTGCCAAGGAGGAGGAAGAGGAGGAGGACGATGGCGAGGAGGTGGACGCAGAGGGCATCGAGGACAAAGGATATCGAGCTTGTCATGACCCAGGCCAATGTGTCCCGGAAGAAGGCAATCAAGGCGTTGAAAGAAAACGACAATGACATAGTCAACTCAATCATGGCATTGAGTGTCTAGTCTTTGACCGGCGCTGGGGTTGTCGATGGATTTTCGGGTACATTTTCGCGAACAAGAAGCTCTGCTGGCACTCGGTATCGATTTCCGTTGCTAGTCAGTTAGCGGCCGTATTCGAGCTGCTAAAATACAAGCTGTTCCGTCATGTTTCGTGTCTGTGTCTTGGTGTTGCGTGATGCTGGTCCGTTCGGGTTTGGTAATCTAAAAGAGCTGGACCCGCCACCTCTCCATTACTCACCTGGGCCGTTAATTTCAACTTCCTCTCTCTTTTTGATAATTACGGTCGGGATTGAAAGACAGAGACTGGTTGCAATTGATAGGCAGGTAAATATTCAGAGGAACCCTGGAAGGAATCGCGGCACCGCCGGTTCGTTCCGTAAAAAACATCACGTGACTGTACCTCTCGCCGGCAGATGTTGCTTGCATTCGGCAAACTCGAAGCAACGACAGTGATTGAACTCCCACTCCCGCTCACCTCCGAACCACCGCAAAAATGGCCGCAGTAAGTGCCCCGAAGCAATTGGAGTTTTATTACCAGACGGTTATTGGTGTCCAGCTCCATTGGAGGCATCCGCGAGCTGGCGCTGCAGGACCCGAGGAGGTGCGGAACTGAGCTAATTTCGTGTCTCCGTTCGAAAAATTACAGCGAAGCGCAGCTCTCAAGGTCGACTGGGCCAAGATCACAACGTCACTCGGCCTGCGCGGCCAGACGGTGGCCGGCCTCCAGGCCTTCAAGAAGCGCAACGACGACGTCCGCCGCAAGGTGCAGCTCCTCTCGGAGCAGCCGACCACTGTCGACTTCTCGCAATACCGCGCCGTGCTCAAGAACCAGGCCATCGTCGACGAGATCGAGAAGCGGTTTAACGCCTTCCAGCCCGCCACCTACGACCTCTCCCGCCAGCTCAAGGCCATCGACGCCTTCGAGGTCGAGGCCGTCCAGAACGCCCAGGCCACCAAGCAGAAGGTCGACCTCGAGCTCAAGGACCTGGAGAAGACGCTCAAGAACATCGAGGAGGCCCGCCCGTTCGAGGACCTCACCGTCGACGAGGTCGCCGCCGCCGAGCCCAGCATCGACGAGAAGACCTCCAAGCTCGTGTCCAAGGGCCGCTGGTCCGTGCCGGGGTACAAGGTCAGTTTTCTTCGGTCCGTGCGTCGGGTCTACGATACTAATCAAGACAACAGGAGAGATTCGGCGACCTTTCCGTGCTATAAGCAACTCCCTGCCCGATTTCCCTTTTTCTTTGTGTACTCTAGCATTGTAGATAGCCTGAGCGCTGAGGGACGGCCCCTGGCCGCGGGGCAAATTTCACCTTGTTAATCCACCCGTTCTGGTTCTGAAGCTTTCCTCGCCTGATCATTTATTGTGATTTTATTGGCATGTAGGTCCCTACCACCCTGTCACTGCTCTCACGTCTCTCCAGCTGAGGAACACCATTAAGTGCTATTACCGGACCGGCTCCTCCAAGGGCTAGGGTGATTCATTTTGTGATATATATATATACCACGGACGGCTGAGCCTCGGCCGATGCTCATCTGTGGCCATTGTCACTCCCTGTGGATTGTTGTTAGCCGGGTTGGGGGCATGGCAACGTTTCTGTCCCTGTTCGTTACCTCAAAATGCTTACTCTAGATACCCGTAAACCTAACCTGACACAGCTCATACATATCCTGCAAAGCGTGGAGATCTGCGTCTCCCCTCTCGATCTAGTACACACTGCGCTGTCAAAGACGTCCGTTGAATGCTTGTGGCCAAAGGCTCGGAGGCGGGTCTTTTGTGCCATCCGCGCGATAACGCTCGCCCATCACGGAGCCCTCTACGTAGGCTTTCAATTCTCGTTCGGTAGCCTCGTGCTTCTCTGCCACCTCCGGCTTGCGAAGTTGACGAATCCTCCTCTCCGTCCACCCCCAGGGATCGGCCAGTCGGACACGAAACCCAGCGAGGCCATCCTCACCGGCCGCCCAGCATTGCAACGGGCGCACGATACATATATACGAGTCTAGGATCACCACTCCCTGTTCACGCGTCATCTGCTCGCGCTCCGGCGTCGGCTCCCAGTTGTCCACGTCTGCCGCCATGAACCAGACGGTGAGCCCGCGGGCGTTGATCTTGTCCCGGAGCCAGGTCACCGTCGAGCACCACTCCTGCATGGCGGGATCCTCCAGCTGCGGCCAGTGGTCGTGGGGGTAAGGGGGGAAGACGAACTCCAAAACCCGGAGGTGGGCGAGGCAATGAGTCGGGACGACCTCCCTCAGGAACTGGGAGGCAGCGAAGCGTTCAAACGGGTAGCAGCGGGTTGCCGCGACAGCCGGGGCCGACGGCGCCGTGATCCGAGCCGGCGAGCCCGAGTCGACGTCGTGCACGATGAAGCGGTTGCCGGAGAAAAAGACTAACTCGGCGTCCTGGCGTAGGGTGCGGCAAACAAGGAATAGGCTGCTGGGCGGCGACCAACACAGGCACCTCGAGGAAGAGGCCGCGTGACGGAGGCGGCAGAAACAGCCGATTCGGGGCTCGATATCCGGGTTCTCCCAGCATCGGGTGAATTGGCAACCGTGGTGGACCTCTGGGGGGCAATCGAGATAGTCTACACGCTGGCATGGAATGTGGAGGATACTGTACCCCCTGTGGCATCTGCTCCGCATGACTTCCGTCCACGGTGTGATGAGGTCGGTATACTCCAGAATGTGGAGACGAAGTTCGCGGGGGAGGGGTAAAAGGGTCGTCGCTGCTGGGGGTTGTTTTGAGTATGGAGTGCTGACACGGCGCGCTTGCATCACGGTGTCAGATGCCACCTGCTGGAGCCGAGGATCTGGTGAATCGCACAGCCGGACGTGACAGTCTTTCAGTAACGGTAGGACGCTTAGTGGCGCAACCGCCTGGGCAGCCAACTCCACTGCTTGAGGGTGCCGAGGGTCGATGTCGCAGATTAAAGAAAACTCGAGGTTGCCAGAAGAAAGGAGTGATGACATGTAAACCGCGGCCGAGTGCCATTCACTTAACATAGCCTGGGCTGCTGCCACTTTACAATCCTCCTCGTCGGGGGACAAACTGTGCCTGGACAAGCTGAGCAGCGGAGGGCTGTGCTTGTCGGCGTGGCCTTCGGCGCAAAAGAAGGCGCCGGTCCTTGGCCAGGGCTCGTCCTTGTTCCCGTGGCGGCAACAGTTCCCGAGCCCGACACTCTCGGATTCGTGGCACGACGACTGGTTGAGGATGATTCTGAGACTCGCCAGGGACGCTAGGGACGGCGCTGTCAGAGCGTGCAGAGGGGCGAAAGATGCCGACTGGGAATAGTCGAGGACGAAATGGTTGGAGGAATATAGCAACGCAGCGGCTTCGTCGTGTAACATCCGACAAGAAAGTAGCAAACCATGGAACCTGCACGGCCACATCTGCGGTTGGTGGAAGTCAAAGTCTAACGGGAAACCTTCCCATCTCGCGAGGCCGACATGGAAGTAGATGTGTCGTCGGATGTGGGTAGGGAGGCCCAACAGAGTGGGCGGTGAGTGCAGGTGTTGCTCTCTGGATGTTGAGGCCTCGGTTGCAGCGTCACTAACAGGTTTGAAACCGTCCATTACGTCGCCCTCAGACTAAACCGATGAATGTCGTTGTGGTTGGAAGTGCAGACTAAAATACCACGAGATTTTTGGTTTTTTTGGGCAGAGATGATGAAGGATTGTTGAGGTCCAGTGTGACCGGCCAATGGAACCTGAGACAAGGCCCAACAGGACCAACCAGGGAGCGAGAAGGTCCCGAAGTAGGTCCCTACATATCATGTGCTCGTCAGTTCCACGCCATACCGTCACGCCTAAGAGCTCCCGTCACTGCCATCCACGATACCCTCATTTCCCATAAGATATTTCATAACATAAGAGTGAGATCTCCGGAAGCCACACTAACCCTAATAACTGTCAAGTATCGACCCAACAACAGCCTCGTACCAACCAGGACCACGACTGTGGTTTCATGTTTTAGAGCATGCCCGTAGGCGCCTACCCATGCTTGCGGCCATGTAGGCAGAGGTAACATAGTCTTGTGGGGTCCAGGCCAGGAGGACAGAACAGGGATGGCCTACGGATGAATGTATCAAACTACAACAAGAACCGTAGTCAATACCAGTCAAACCTTTCCGTTCCTTTCACTATGCACCGCTGCCCCTTAGTCAGTTTGGTAGCCCTGACCCTTAGTTCCATAAGAATCATAGGGGCAAACAATTCGCCAGCGGGACGGATGAGATACACCTCTTCCTCACGGGAAGGTTGGAAGAACCTCCTCGCCTTCGGTGAGAACTTTTACAAACTGATTGCTACTTCCCGGAGGAAGGGAAAGCCGCAAGGGCTGAAAGAAACTGTCTATCTACCACGCTAAATTATCCTCACGGGAAAGAGTGTTTCCTTTTCCAATCCACCATCTCCCTGGGCCGGCCTTCCCGTGCCCTGGCCTCGGCCCCGGTCCTAGCCCCGGTATCCAAGCAATTGGAGGCATAGGGAGCCAGCCATCAAAGCTGTCCATAGCCAGAGACCCCCAGGAGAATTGGTCGGCTGGCTAGGGAGGAAAGACGCTAATAAAGGGTTGCCTTGGGGACAAGGAGAGGGGGTGGGAAAACGGTGTTTCGTGACGGGAAGATGGAAAGGTATGAAGCTGGCATACATAAGTACGGGGCAACTTTTCCGTGGACAGTCGAGTGCTGGTAGACCATATACCTCTTCGCCCTTTTGCTTCTGACCGGCCGATACCTGTCATTCGTGTGCTGGCGTTCTGGATTGAATGTGGCAAACTCGGGTAAGCCTTTGAGTTCAATATATCATCCGCGCCGATTTATCTGTAAAGTCGATTTTATAACAGGCAAGCACAGCCTTTTTGGAGTTGCTTGCTAAAAACAATCAGAGCTATCAAGTTCACTTGCTTGTTTGTTTACTTTTGCTGCCCGTGATTCAGGGGTACCCTAAACCTGTATCATTCTGAGCAGGGCTGGCACTTACACACGGGTTTCAAGGAGGTAATGACGGATATTTCTGCTACGACAAGGCACATTGTATCGGATTAGCAATGCGTTTGCGCAAAAGGAGGGCGAGGAGGCATTGCGGGGGTTAGGGGTTCTGGTGGACATCACCACTCCCATCTGCTTTCCTCTCACAGCCCTCGCCACTCTTTAAAAAGACCTGCCGCTGGTGGCCGTATTTATTATTGTACCGCACTGGAAACTCGGTTTCTGGGATCAGCTACGTCATGCCATTGCTTCGTCTAAGTAGAAGCGAACGATGTTCGTATAAAAGCCGATCCAGCGGGAAGCCTGTGATAATAAAAGTAGTGTGGTAGTAGAGATGGAACACAACGGCAATGGAAGGGAAACACCACGACCTCCTGGTCATCTCTACCTCACCAAAGGCTACGAGGTAGGTAAGCTACGTATCTGCCTGCCCATGAGCTGTGTTGTTCCTCAAAAGCTCAAAAGAACCCTAACCCTACCAGTTATCGACTTTGCCTCGCCCCACCCAAAGCTTGAACAAACGACGCAATTGATTAATTGACGGAAGTCAGTCAATCCCAAGCTCCAATTCCAAACTTTCCCCTCCAAGGCCGGGGAAAGTCAACCCGCAACCCGCGCCGTCCACATCACCACACCGCACCACCCTCCCCAAACTAGCACGACCGAACAAACGAGCCCGTCCGAACCAACCTCACCCAACCCCCAAAAAGAGAAACCCAAAATGGGCGTCTTCCCCAACCGCAAATACCGGCCCGCCGGCAGCGAGGCAGCCAACAGCTTCGGGGCGCGGTACCGGGCACAGATGGCGCGGCGGCCGTTCCTGCTGTTTGGCTTGCCCTTCCTGAGCGTCATCGTGGGCGCGTCCTTTGTGCTGACGCCGGCGACGGCGATCCGCTACGAGCGCCACGACCGCCGCGTGCGCACGCTCACGCGGGACGAGGAGCTCGGCGTGGGGAGGGCGGGGACGGGGAGGAAGGTGGATATTAGGGAGGAGTATTACGTACGTTTTTTTCTTCTGTTTTTTAACTCTTTTTTCTCTTCGTTCGTTGTTTGTGTTGTGTCGGTGCCCTTTTTTTTGGGGGGGGGGGTGGTTGCTAGGGAGTGAGAGGTCGCTGGGGAGTGAGGGAGTGATGGCTAATGTGCTTGTTTGTGTAGAGACTGTCTGCCAAGGATAACGACAACTGGGAACAGAAGCGGGTGAAGCGGCTGAAGGGGGAGAGCGATGGTATCCTATGAGAAGGACCATACCTACGACCAAGCCCCGCGCGATAAGAGGAAGTACACGACGGTGTGGTGGCTCTGGGATGCGTGCTGCCGATTCGCGCCACTCGCGGGGAAAAGGCTTCTTTAGATCGGATTTGCTTATCGCGTCCTGATCGCGAGTTCAGCACTAATATAGTTCAGAAGTTCCTCTGCAGGGATTCTGCGCCGGACCGTGGGCGCAAACTGCAGCTCGAGTCCTGCATGGGGAGGGATCACATATCGATCGGGCAATATTACCCCTCATGCCGGATTTAGCTAGAGTTCGCCGCCACATACCGTTCTCTCACACCCGCTCGTTCTTCGGCCATACGCAGCACTCCGGGGCGATGCATAAGCCCTTCGGCCAGAGCCTTCGGGGCTAGGGGAGGGTACGCTTCTTCAGGATGTCGGCTTGTGTTACAGAAACAAAACGCCGAGAACTCGGGGATTTGGCCGGCTTATTGCTTTCAATATTGAGTGTTAAGCAAAACGACCTCATTACATCCGGAGTTTGCATTCAGCTGAGTCTAAAGACTGGCTGCAGTATCGGGGTATCTGAGACGGGCAGATCTGCCACGGCAACACGGGTACCTGCGCAACGGG
Source organism: Chaetomium globosum CBS 148.51 (assembly GCF_000143365.1). Taxonomy (NCBI): domain Eukaryota; kingdom Fungi; phylum Ascomycota; class Sordariomycetes; order Sordariales; family Chaetomiaceae; genus Chaetomium; species Chaetomium globosum. The sequence goes on from NT_165978.1 coordinate 3,012,611, forward strand.
AACAATGGGTCGGTAATGGCGGCTGCTGGGAGCCGCGGCGGGAACTCGAGTCTCGGGACAACAAGACCAGGAAAAGAAAGGATACAAAGATGCGTGCTGGTGCTTCTGCTGGCTAAGGAATGCGGCCGTTCGGGTGGTCCAGAAACGTCAAACTGTTGTGGCCACTTTCCTTTCAGTGCCTTGTTTGTATGTTTGCTACTTGTGGTTGCATCATCGAGGAATTCTCATTGGAGCGCTCAGGGTTCCTTCATGTTTCAGGATCGTGCGGCGGTGCCTGACGGTGCGTCATGGCAAGGCTTATCTCCCTAGTGCCAGATGGGAGAGTCGAATAGTAATCGGGGTTTGGCTAGATTCCGGACCTGTTCGGCATGAATGAACTGTCATCGGTGGCAAATAGGTGTAGCGGCGCCACAATTGCTCAACGGTCATGCCAGACCACCCGATTCAGTCTCCAGATGCGATTCAGCTACGATTCAGACTGGTGCTCGTCCGCCCCCGACAATGACTGACGACAACGCCGAGAAACTCTGACGCCCCAGGATCATGCGATCTGACAAGGACCTACTGACTAACCAAACCAGAATTCATGCTGAGAGATGGGACTGACGAGGAACCCTTGGAGGTGAGAATTCGAGACCGCGCGCCCGGGCTCCCAATGTGTCCCGGGTCGAAAGTGCCCATCGGAAACCACCGATGGCAAAGACGAGATGACACGGCGATTTCTCGATGTTCGGACGCTGGAGTTTTATCTCCGCCAGGTCATGGCTCTACACGACACCTGCCCAGCCGGGGATTTTGACGATGGCCCATGCCCTGTTTCTTGTTTGCCGTCTTGGCCTTGTGGTGTTTCGAATGTAACCACAAGTCGGTGCCAAGTTCAAACTCGGTGCCAAGCAGCGGGAAAGCGGCTCCTATTCGAGGGTTTCCGCACAGGCATCCGACAAGCGATCGGCGGATCAACCGCACTGCTGGAACAAGTCGTGCATTTGGTGGTTGATACTCAATTTAGAACCTGCCAATCACGATTGTAGGAGGCTTTCCTCTTCAAAGAAAAACCTCGAGGGGGCTTTCAGGTCCCATGAGCAGATGCCACGCGGTCGTGAAATGAGCTCCTCTTTGCCACACCCCTGGGCGCAGCAGGAATCCTGGGGATCGGTCGGCAGGCGGTGAGGGGACGACAACTTGACCGAACTGTTCGAGCGTGCTTTACGATCGCTGGGGTTGCTTATCGTAACTAGTGTCTCCTGCTCCGCTGCGCCCTGTTTGCGATCTACTCTAACCGTTGAGCGAGGCCAGCCCATCGAGGGATGTGTAGTTGGAGAGTGGATTTTCCCCAGGTTTTGCCCAGTTGTTGCCCGTTCACAACTGGTCGAGATGGCCGCGGGCCCAGGTCGGAGTCTATGCGCCGGGAAGGCAAGAGGGGGCAAACCCACTGATGCGCAGGCTGGGAACAGATGCTCCAGGGCTGGTTCTGGGCTGGGCACTGCGGGACGTGCGCGGGGTGCACAGATCAGCAGCCCCGCTTGCTAAACGCCCCACCTCCATCCAGCTGCCCAGACTTTTTCGGTGTCTGGGCGGTGGGGTTTGAAGGATGTTTCTGCTGTTTTCTGCAGTTTTCATGACGTCGACGTGGTCGATTTCTGCGCGCCGCCTCTGCGGATCGATGTGATGGGAGCGGCGCTGGTTTACCCCTTTTGAACTCGATGACGGGTTTCAGGAGCAGGAACGTGGCTCTTTGTGTGTCAGAAACAACAATTCGTGTGGCTGTCTTGTTGGCGCAAGAGCGATTGTTTTTCCTGCGGCCGTGGTTGCAGTTACGGTTACGGCTGCTGATGTGCTGATGAAGCTTTGTCTGCCATGGGAACACGATACCAACTCCGATCTCTGAGTAAATTACTACGCATACGCCTTCGGGTCCTGACTCTGGGCCGGTCCTCAGTCTCGTAACTTTCATGCAGCATGGCTGAGAGGGTGTGCAGCTAAAACACAGGTCACACCCCCGATCTTGCCATTTTTGGCCTGCCACACACCAATATTCACCCGATCCCGTTCGATTCTCTCTCTTCCCCATTTCAATTTTCAATCCCTGGTCCCTGGACGCCTGGAACCCTGCAAGGTACCACATTTCCGTCATATCTGACGATCGGCCCCATCGGCCCAGAACTTTGTCATCAGGCACAAAGGCTCCGGGACATGCGGAAACCTGCAGGACCTGCTTTTGCTTACTTCGTATAATACCCTCCCGACCCCTTCCGGCTTTGGACTTGCCCAGCCCTTAGTTCTTCACATCACCAACAGAGCCATGAAGCATATCTGGTCCAACTGCAACCGACAACAGTCGACTACCAACTACACCCAATAGCATTCCCTGGACGACCAAACAACTTTTAAAAATCTACACATCCTCGCGTGATGTTGTGCGACATCCAACCCAGCCCAACCCACCATCGTCACCACAGCATCCTCCGCAGCTTCCGGAGTCATAAGAACCTCAGAAGCCGCAAGGGCAGCGCGGCAGACTCTCTCAGCAGCCAAGAAGACATGCACCACCACCACAGGCACGTCCCGAGCGACGCTAGCTCGCAGGGTCGGCCCTCGCTCGACTCAACGAGCTCCCGCAGGACCGACCTCTCTATCGACTGGGACCCCCTCCGGCTGCACCCCTCTCTTACATCGGGCCCGTCTCCACCGCTCCAAGATGCTTTCAGCGAGAGCACCTCTAGGCCGTACCAGCCGCATGAGCTACGACACGCCCGTTCCAGCCAGGCCCACCGTCGGCCATCAACCTCCCACTATCAACCTTCCCAAAGCACCGTTATCTACGGCGGTTTCGATTTTGGTTTCAACAATGACCCAACCCCGGTCATGAGCAAAGCCACCGCCTTTGCCGCTGCCGCCAACAACAACAGGAGGCGAGCCCCCTCCCCAACGCCCAGCGACGCCAGCAGCGACAGCAGCTTCAGCATGAGCGAGCCTTCGGACGAGGAGGTGGGTCTCGGCCTAGGCCTAGCTCCCGCGCCCGCACTCAGGTCGCGGCCCCGACCCCGGCCGAGCCATGATGACGGCGCCGACGCGGCCGAGTCTTTCATCCGGCGCGGCGAGTGGAAGCGCCGGGGTATCGTCTTTGTCAACTCAGGCTTCGAGCTGGCCGGAGAGGACGAGACTTTTGAGATCTGAGATTTGATCTCGCCATTCTACTCTTCTGCCATGTTTTTTTTTACCCTCTATCTTGTTTAATGGGTTGGCGGTGGTGAGCGTTGCATTGCATTGGCTGGCACAGCCGGTATTGGGATTTCCTTTTGAGATACCTCTTGGGTTTACTGGGAGGCCGGACGGATCCCGCACTATGGATGAATTGGATGGATATCGGACCTGGAACCTGGGACCTGGACACGGACACGGACACGGACGGTGTACGCATTCCCTATGTTTTTGGCATTTGCCGGAGTCACGGAGGGAGCATACACTACGATACCACTATTTCTTTGTCTTATCTTCGCATGTTACGTAGCTAGGAGTCGGGTCGCCTGCAGCGCTGGCGAAACACGCAAGAGTGAAAGCACTCGAAACAAATCTGATCTCAAAACTTGAAGTGTCAACCTTCATCCGAACGTTCCTTCCCATCCTTCCAATCATCTTGTGACCCTTCGCCCCCGGGGACCAAATCCTCCGGGTGTTCGCCTGACCTCTTACGGTCCGATGACTTTTTTACACTGCCCAATCCAGGTTCAGCTATGCTCTCATCCGATGTTTTCGCAACCTTCCACCCTTGCACAGTAGACCCTGCGGTATTTGCCGCTGCACAATGGTTTTCGGGAATCTGGTGATCCTTGGCGCTGCCTGCTTGTAAGTCTCAGTCGGGTTTAGCCTCCTTGCTCCCTTGCCCTTGCCAATGTAACCTTTCCACGCTGCTTCCCCTTCCATTTCCCTTTCCCACCCGGGACTTTGGACCTTTCCAGCTTTCCAAGCTGCCACCCCCGCCTTTTCTGCGCATCCCCTGCGGCCCTTGCAGCCCTTGCAGCCCTTCTTCAACGTGCTCAGCTCGTCACGTCGCATTAGCCATGAAGGCTGGTTGCAATTGACGGTCACGCGTGGCAACGCAGAAATTGCAAGCCAGCGCCCGTTCTGCCGCTGATGAATCATGCCTTGTTTTCTGCTATTGAGGGTGTCCGGCACTCCGGGTTTTTCGCAATACGATTCGGGGCTGTGAGGTCCTTCCTTGGCCTTCATCACCAAATATTGCTCCGCTGACACACAAACCATCCCATCCCATCACCGTTGGGGTGACTCGGCATCCAGCTCGAGAGCGGTGAGCCCAACAAAGGTTCGCGGTGTGCACCATGTCTCACCCATCACGCTCAGGTCAGAGAAGTCAGCGGGTTCCTTCATTTCCCATTTTCCCGTTCTCGTGCCCCAAGCCGGGCAAACTTGTAGCCTTGGTTCTCACATCCGCCACTGCCGCCCCGGCTCCCCACATTCGGGTCAGGCACAGTGACCAAATGGGTCGCCCGGTTGCCCGGTTGCCTGGGCTTGGGTCGCTGGGTTTGCTGGTGACCAATGTCTGCAACGCCTCCCCCGCCCCCGCAGCCTTCCTACCCCGGCACATTGACCTCCCGCGAGAGCGAGATGATGACGAGCAGCGAAAAAGCCACCAAGGCCCGGCCAAGCTTAGCGGCCAGCCAGACAGGGCACAGCGACAACCGAGAGTGTCCCGTCGTGAGCCGAAACACGGTGTTTCTTATTTTCGGCTTGGGCAACAGCGAACTAGTTAACTGGGTCCGGGGTCAAGTGACTGCCTCACCGCAAATATTGACCCCATCCAAAAAGACTAACTAGACCTGTTCCTGTCTTGCCGCGCAGAATACCCCTCTCAGGTCTTCAGTCTAAGCATGCAGGTACGCGGGCTACTGCAAGCCAAAAAACTGCACGACGTACCGGATTGGGAGCGACGCGACCCCGCCGGAGACCAAACCGGAAGGACGAAAAGGGGAAATCTCCGATTGTTTCTACACCACTAACTCATCAAAAATAGCTTGGAAGTGCAGGAAAGGGAATCATTTAACTAGTTTAGTACGCCCCGGGCCTTGCTGTCCACGCTGGTGCCGCTACATTGATAACCGGCTGCCGACCCGTCAGCACTGGCGTCCCGGCCTTTAGCTCGAGCGAGGAGAGACGGGCTCCACCGGGCTGGGTTGCCCAAATGGCGATGGCGATCGTGTTGGTCCCGTGGTAGTTGAGGATACCCTCAGGCACGGGAAAGGATGTCTGCGGGCCGATGTGGCTGATGTAGCGGCCGAATTCTATCGGCAGGTGTTTGTCAGTATTGGGATATGTCCGACGGGTCAGGTGGTACGGCGGCGGATTAGGTGAGATGAGGTCTGTTGAAGGAGGTAGGTTCCCGCGCATATGCGATGCATGTCTCGGCGGTACGGGGAATTCAGTTATGATATCTCCTTGAGACAAAAAGCATCGACCATTCAAGGAAGGACGGGGTGTGTGAGAGAGTGTGTGAGAGAGTGTGTGAGCGAGAGAGAGAGAGAGGACTTACGGAACCCATTCACCCACAAACATCGCCCGGTACTTCCCTGATCCACCGCCCGGCATCAATCGCGGGAAATTCAAAACTCAACGGCACATCCCCAAGTCTCCCCCGGAATATCCAGCGTCATCTCAGCCCTCCAGAACCCCACCCCGGGCTCATCAATCCCATCCAGCGGACTCCTCCCCTCCACAAACCCCCCCTCCCCCTCCGGCACCCCAGGCTGGTGATAGCCCATCCGCTCCGCACACAACCCGCCCTCATTCACCGGCCCCTCACCTTATCACATAATCCTCCCGACCCAAATGTGGGTATGGGAAGAACCTGGAG